>NW_010563853.1:0-21548 GCF_000687285.1 Phaethon lepturus | reverse complement strand
TGGCGCCGCAGCCGGTGCCTCCGGTTCGGGGGCGTGCGCGGCGATGGATCGGAGCCGCCTCTTACGGCGCGGATGCCAGCGCGTCTCGCGTGAGAAAGGGACGGTGTGTTTCTCATCTAGAGCGACGTAATAGCAAGGGTCTTCCGTGACGTACAAAAATACGTGGACGGTTTGGTTCAGAACGCTCGACTTGTTGGTAAACTGAAGTGCATGAAAGGAGATAAAGCCTGAGGTACTGTTTCAACCCTGGAATTATGCTCAGTTACCGTGTCCTGTGCCCCAACCCCCCACTCATCACTTAGTTTAAAACCAAGCTTTAAAAGCGGGTTGTTTTTTTTTCCAAACGCCTTTCATACCATAGATATAAAGCAGAATAATTAAGCTTTTTACTGGTCATTTGCTGTTGTTTTGCACAGATTTATTTCAGCTAAGTGGCTTTCGAGTGTAGGCAAAGAATGATGAGGGAAGGTTTTACTTGAGCACTTAAACTGTAAACCATCTGTCTGTGAAATGTGATGTTGGTTTCCCATAAACCTTTTTTAAAACTTACTGATTGCTTAATAGCAGTTGGATAAAGTAGGGCATGGTGTAATATTCCAAAACAGGTTTGTCACGACTGCAGGAAGTGCGTTAGTTTTGAAACCAGGCTTTCACTCTGCACAGTGCGTTTGTGTTTTTCATTAACATGTCCAAAGACATGCCGTTGTGTGGGGGCGGGGGATATAAGTACGGTGCACAAGGTTTATGCTCATCTCTGTGCAATAGGTGATGCGCTCTCTGTTACCAGTCCTCATGGAAAGCTTTCATATGCTTTTTCCCGTCTTGCTTTGTTTCTGTGGCCTTGTGCGTGTGGATGTGTGTCTCTCCGGTCCCCTCCACACAGTAATTTCCTTTCTTGTTCCCGCAGCACATTCTGGTGCATAAAGTCATATCGGTTTCATGATTAGAAAGTAACTGTTACTTCATGTATGTGAATGGTAGGTCAAAACAGGTAGTTTCAGTATAAACAAACAAAAAAGCATCGCCTTTTTTCGATAGATAAAGCATCTATCGATAGAGCATCGATAACTGCTCTTTCTGCACAGGGAATAGTTGAGAACAGATAGCAATTCCAATTTATTAGATTTGTCTGAAGTCATCTTTCTTTCCAAGTTATTTGGTGATTTGATTGGGACTTCTGAAAGATTTGGTTTGGAAGTCTCAGGTTTTTCACACAATTTGTGGATAGTTCTTCGTCATAGATGTGGCACGTATTAAGAACACTTCTCTATATAAACAAAAAAAAAAGGAGACATCTGTAAAAAATCTTGTGAAAGGAGAATCCAAAAAGGATGAAATGGTATTACCTTTAACCCAGCGGAGTACTTGCATCATTTTTCACCATACAACTGAAATAATTGGGCAGCTTGATGGATGATTATGCAAAACAAGGATGGGTTTCTTTCCCTTTGGGGCTATTCCTTTGTATAATTATCCGTTAGTAGGGTTAATCCATGATATCTGGATGCCATCATGTAAATGCTGCTCTCCATCTGGGTGTTGATAATACAAGACATTTCATCATAAATGTGTTATCCCTTTCCATGTTCTCCTACTGTAGTACATTCTCCAAACCCATGTGAGATGTCATTCTTCTAAAGAGTAATTCAGAATGTAAATATGAAAACCCTTTTTTTTTGTCCCAGAATAGGTCACTACTTGGAAAGGTGAAGCATATGTTTATGTGGCCTCTATGAATATTTACCTCAATAGCTCATTTGTGATAAACCTCAGATTCATGGCGCTTAGAGAATCATGGGCATGTCACAGCTCCCCGTACTGAAGGTCACCCTTCAGAGAAGACTGAGACTCGTAAGAAGGTGGAGGTGAGCTGGAGGCCCAAGCCTCTGGACCTGGCCTCATCTGGGCTTTGGCCTCAGTATTGCTTGTTCAGACTTGCATGTCTGGTTTGGCAAATTGGTGTCGGCATCAGAGACACGGAAAATTTGAAAACAGTAGTTATAGATAACTGTCATCACAGGCTACAGAACGTTTATCAAGGATGAAAGTTACTGATGTGCATATTTTAGAAAGCAGTTAGTCAAGTATGTAGGCTTAAGGGTAAGAATACTGTAATATGTAACAGCTAAGAGACAGAGGCAGTTTTCAGTTCATCTGAAAATATATAGTAATAATGCAACCTCCATTATGACAATTTCACCACAGGGAAAAATCTCTCATTATATGAGCATTGACATGCTTTGATTAAAATTTTAAAGATGTGTGACAAGTGAAAATTTTTCCACATTACTAGCATGTGGAGAATCTGCAGGGGGTTTGAGGACCTTTTTGAATAGACGAATAAACCTTATTTTACTAGAACTTCTTAATGAAGATGTTATTTCTTCAGTCTAAAAATTAACTTAAACTCTAGTTACCCTTACACTTACCAGAAAAGCACGTAGATTTCAGCTTCCACAAAACATATCTTCATGTACTTGAAAGTATAGACAAAACGTTTTTCCTTGTGACTTACTTGAGAGCAGGGTTGGATCCTTATGGAAGAGTCTCTAAGGTGAAATCGGTAATTCGCTGTGTAGGTTTGAATCCCGGATTTAATAATTATGGTATGGTGTAAATGTCTGCTCATGTCTTACCAGATCACACAGCACTGTCCTCCTCTTTGGTTTGACTTTGTCTAACTTCATTTTTCCGGGGAGTACTTCAGCTCCTGGAGATGGCTGGTGTCCTGAATGTATCAGTTAAACAGGAGTCCTAATACAGTAGCGTTACGTTCTTGCCGTTTGAAAGCTAATGCAAAAGGACTAAATTTTCTGTTGTTACACAGAGTGATGAAGAGAGGCCAAAAATATTTTAGGAACTGGCACTGTTTGGTGAGGAGTGAAGGAACCGAGGCTGGTGTTCAGAGCAGCAGGGCTCATGCCAGCACCGACATTGACAGTGGGTTTACCATCAGGTGTATTTTCCTCCTTGCCCAAACCCCCCCCCCAAACTCACAAACGTGCGATTTACTTGAACTTAGAAGACAATAATTTCATTTTGAGAGTAAAGAAGGTTTAACTTGAAATTTACGATTAAAAAAGGTCTACAGTTTAGACTTGATCATTCCAGAAAATTTCTTTTTTGTCAGATTACGCATGCATAAGACAGATACATAATAAGTTGTAATGGGACTCTAGTCCTGGTGCCTTGCTGTTCTTGCCCACAGAACTGTCAGCAAACAAACCTGAAGTGCTGGTTTAAAAAAGAACCTCTTTTCTATATTAAACTCTACTAATCAATGTGTGTTATGTATAATAGGCACACGGTAGTGTTACATATCTAAAATTTGATAATGATACGTATTTTGAATTTTACAAGTGAATAACAAACCCCAAAATGTTTCCCAGTCTTTAAAATGTAACACTGACGTATTCCCCTCTAAGCGGAGATACTCTTGCAAAACACTAATTTAATTAAAACTGTATTTTGATTGAAAAAAAATAATTTTTGTCTGTCTCTCTTCCAATGAGGGCTTTCTGAGATATTTCAATTAATAGGGAGAAAGAAGAAATAAACCCAGTTGAGGGAAGTTGGGGAATATATTGCAGTTCTCCTCTCTACAGTAGTTGTGCCACTCCAGCTAAAAGGGAGCTTGAATATTGGTCATTTGTCTGTGGTTTCTGGCTTCCCAGTAGTACCACTGAAGCTGTGGAGCTCCGGGAACCTGAGATACAAACGCTGGCTTGGTGGAGCCAATAATGGCTGGGGTTAGTTAGGGAGAACGGGAGCCAGTTGGAAGACCTAGCACCAAATTTGAACACTTCCTTGCATCGGAAAGCCCGGAAAAGGTGAATCTGAGGAGGAGAGAAAGCAGCAGGGGAGTAAATGACTTGTTTGTGCCTTAGTGTGGGTCTGTGGAAACTTGATACGGTCATATTTTTCTAAAACTTAACAGACCTCCCAGAATCAAGGTGGCTAGAGTGTTCAGGAGGAAAAAAGAAAGCAAGGAAGTGCAGGAATGACGAATTCCTTTGGTCAGGCATTGGAACAGGCTGCCCAGGGAGGTGGTGGAGTCGCCATCTCTGGAAGTGTTCAAAAAACGTGTGGATGTGGTGCTTCGGGACATGGTTTAGGGATCACGGTTGTGGTGGATTAATGGTTGGACTTGATGATCTTGAAGGTCCTTTCCAACCTTAGTGATTCTGTAATCCAAGCCCCTGAATATGTCAATTCCTTGACTTGATGACTGATTTGATAAAACTTAAGGTTGAAGGTGGGAGAAGTGGGAAGATTTGGGTAACCAAAGAATTCCATCAGCCCATGAGAAAGGTGAGGTGAGATTACTTCTGTAGTTCAGTAGAAGAAATTCTGGAGAATTTTAAAACTGGAGGAATCATTAGTGGTGAGGCTCTGTCCTCCGAGAAGTACAGCCTGTCCCATAGATGACTATTCTAACACGTTTTTTCACACCTCCAGGCTTCCTTATACACCCCAATGCCAACCCTACCAAATAATTTATATTCTTAATAGGTAGGAGGAAAAAACATGCAAATACCCAGCTCTTTATGTTATGATTAGAGCAGTTAGTTTATTGTTGTTATTACAGAGTCTTGAACCAATTATATTGCTTTGAACAAGGAATTTGGCTGGATTTGGGGTAATAGTTAAGTAGAGGGCCTTTTAGGGCTGCAGCAAAAAATCCAAATGCAGACTGATATTATAAAAATAAATAACATAAATTAATAAAATAAACATGTAAAATAATAACATAAATTATAAAAATAAAAATGACAGCCCACACCCCAAATTACTTTTCTGTGTTAAAGAAGTCTAATCCTGCCATGTTTAGAGGTATTAAATCTTCACAAGGATGCTGACAGGGATGAAATAACTCTGTCCTTACTCCAAGCTAATAAGCTTTAATTGTGAAGCCATCGCTTCACTAGGATGGTGTATGCATTGCTGTGGCCACAGCCGTACGCCTTCTCTTCTGCCCCTGGCTTGTGTCTGGCTGAAATGCTCAGGTAGAAATTGAGGTCATACGGATGACTGATCACCCCGCTCTGATTTGCTAGAAATTCTGCTCTTTTGAGAAAATACTGTAAACTACTCATGATGCGGGTGCACTGTGGATTGCTGTTTGACGTTTTCTGTTTTGCCGCTTAAGGATGTCAGAAAAGCGTCGGTTTTTATGGAAAAGGAAGAGAGAATTTATTGGAGAAAACATAGAAGCTTGCAAGCAAAGCATCTAGTAGTTTCTAGCAGTGTATGTGCTTTTTTTTCTTTCTTTTTCTTTGCAATGGTAAGCTTTGAGTTGACATTTAAAAACCAACCAACCAAACAAAACCAACCCCCCCGCTCTCCCCAGTAACTCCAGTAACCTCTTTCCTGAATGCTAATAGCAAATTCCAAATCCATCATTATACTATTGTTAGTTATTTTTTTCCATTTTCATTTATTAACATTGAATTTGATTTGACATTTTATCACTCATTCAGTAGTGTGAGATACTTCCATGCTTTGTAGTCAGCAATAGATTTGACTATTGCAAAATACTTGGTATGTTGTCACCTTTTCCAGGTTTGTGGCCTGGGGGGTCTGATCTGCCCCTTCCTAGAGGGACGCTGCTGCAAACGTGTGTTTTCTGGTTTTTCTTTGTTTGGGGTTTTTATTTATTCATTTTTGAAAGTGCAAATACACTACTGCATTGAGCGAACATGTGTTCGTCTAAACTTGTGTACTTTTTCAAAGAATTCAAATCAAATTGTGAAGTCGTTTGTTTAAACAAAAGGTGTGTGTTTGTTTCCAAATGTATTTAATGATTCTCTTACTGTAATTGCTCTTTGTTTTCCCAGAACACACTAGACTTCTCTGTAGTTCTGCGAGTCGCCTTGTGTATTAACCTTTATAAAGATTAAGGTTGTGTTAGTTATATTGTCTTCCTTTTTTACCGGATGCAGGGGGTAGGAGATGTAACTGTATGAGTTATGAGCAGCTTGATGTTGTGGCTCTGTTACAATTGCTGATTGAATTGTCACCTGCTTCAGGAAGCCTGTTGCAGTTTGGTATTTTTGTTTGTTTAAAAGTCACTTCTATTGAGCTTCAATTTGAGTAAGTTTGTCAATGATTCACTTAGAGTGTGGACCTCCCATCTTCTTCTGTAGTGAATACAAATGCAAAGAACTTGGTTAGGCTTTCAGCAACAATTTCAACTTATTTTCGGTGATCTGTGTGCCCCACTGAGTCTGATAAGCTGCTTGCTTTTGATGTACCTGAAAAGCTTTTCTCGTCTAGTTTATTATGACTTAAATATTTTAATTTTAATTTTTTTTTTCCTTTCTGTTTTTCTCATACGAAAGCTTGCTCTGTTAAGTATTAAGTGCCTTCTTTAAATGGCTGTTTGATTGTGCCATCGTTTTCCTTTGGTGTTTTTTGGGTAGGACTTACTGTAAACATTTAACAGAGTATCTTTAAACTGTCAATTTTTCTCACAGAAATTTATTCTTTTAGGTGATCTATTTCATTTTTACATTTTTTATATATAAATCTATATATGGCTTATAGATATAGTTTACTGTATATAGTCTAGTTTACAATATTACTCTAGCAATTTGCAGTACTGTTGCCAAAGGAGTATTTCACACTGCAGAAATAATGTGACTATTGCTGCTAGGATTACAGAGTGGCTACAGTAATTTCTGTGCAATACTTTGGACTAACTCAAGAATTCCTTTTACTTCCTTCCTAATTCTCTGCCAAATTACTTTTAAAAGGAGTTGCTTGTGATGCCTCAAAACTTGATTTCTGTTTCAGTCTCCAGTGTGCCTTTTGCTCTGTTTGTGATTAAAATCTTCCACTATTGTAGTCTTCCCCCCACCCCAGATTTCTGTATGAATAGTGGAATTGAAATAGTAGGATTTTTCCCCTTTCTGGACATGGTATTGTAATCCATAGTGTTTCCTGTATGTTGTATTTGACACAAAAAATATCAGTTGAACTGTATATACAGCAACTGAACTCAAACATCAAATAAAACCCTCAGAACGTACTAATACCTGATAGTGAGGGTAGAACTAAGCAGTCCAGATGGCATTATCTCAAGAATGAGGAAAGAGCAACAATAAATAGTGTAGAAGTATAAAGGATAGTCTTTAAAAAAAAAAAAAGAGAGAAACAAAAAACACAACAACAAACAAACCCCTAGTCAGACATGTCGTGTGATGGATCATTCTTTTGTTAAGTCTGACAATTGCAAAGGGGTTTTGTGTGGGTTTTTTTGTTGTTGATGTTCAGGCCTTCCAGAAGTTAATTAAATTTTAGCTTTGGTGGGGAAAAATTAAATGAAACATTTTGCAAATTAAATCTGTCAAATGGTTTGCTACATGTTTCACATCAACTGTCTCAACTTTTCTTGTCCCTAGAAGAGTTTGAATGGGCTAACTTAACATATGCCAAAACCCAAGAATAGCATCTAGAACCTACCAGATGCTTTTGTATATACTTCAATATTAAAAGCAAAATATTTTTTGGTGGTGGATTGTTGATCATAAGATTTACTTCAGAAATTGTTGGAGTAGAATGCATGTAGCATGCTACCGAGAGCTGGTTTTTCGCCAGATGTATGCACCCATTACTGCGAAGGAAAGGCAAGTAGGAGCAGGAAGCAGACGGAGCCCTGGTATCGCAGCCGGGAGGTGCCTAGCCAGCGTGTCCCCCCAGCATGCAGGGGCGGTGGGCATCCCCCTGGTATGCGACCCTCTGGGAGGGCCTGTTCTGAGCGTGGGAGAGTCTGCCCTGCTTCTGGTGGAATGAGCCCGTTGTTGGAGGGACTCAGTATGTTCTTGGCTCACCATGTTGAACCGCTTACCATGTTCTTTGCTCACCATGTTGACTTCTGTTTGCTGGGTTGATCTTTGCCCTGTTGGGTGGCTGAGACAAGCTTTCCTTTGAGTATTTCACAGCCGAGTGAAGTGTTGACTACTTTGGGACAATAATTCAATGTTGTCTCCCTCATGCTCTGAAGCTTTCTGTTGAGCATTTTGAGCTCCCTCACACCTTTGATGTATGTCCATGCTCCCAAGCATTTCACAGGCAGAAGCATCTGCCTCTGAAATAGCTCTGGAAACATGGGCGTGAAGGTTGAACCTGGATGTCTCCTGAACAGAGGATCACGTGTTTAGGACAGTTTAGCTGTAGTTGTTTACAGGTTTTTTCCCTTAGTCTCCTAGCAGGCCATTGCATGTTAACCTTCTGGTGCAACTTGGCAGTTCCAGGTACGGCTCTTGTCTCTGGTGTGTGACCTTGGGCTGTGGGCGTAGGAGGTTCATGATTTGGCTCCTTGCAGGACTCCCGTGGCTGGTGAGTGGAGGATGACAGGATGGAGCCGAGGTGATGTCAGCTTTCAAGCTGCAAGGCTCGTGAAGGGCCTTCAGCAGCAGCAGGACATGCTTTGCTGTTCAGCGTGGGTGATATTTGTTCAGCAGTATTTTACCAGTATGATGATGAGGGGGGAGCAATCCATTCCAGCACAGTCCTGGACACCCCAAATCCTCCAGGCAAGGCACCACAAGGAAGTCATGATCTTTAGTTCCCTGCTGCCATCTCCTTACCCTGCAAAGCCCCAGAGCACCCGCAGTGCTTGGCATTTGTCTGCCTTCCCAGTTTGCCCGTTTTACTCACGCTCAAAACCAGCCCCTTGCAGTGGAAAGGGGCAGCTGGGCCATGCTCACAAGTGCCTGCAGCCCTTGGGAAACTTGGCCAGTCCAGAGGGCCCGCCCCGCAGCAGAAAGGGCTTCCAAGCAGTCCCGGCTAAATAGCGGGTCGCCTGCAAGTGGATGGGTTTCTTCAAACTGCAGCGCCTAAGGGTTTCTCATCTGCAGCTGGGAAAACCCCTGAGTCTTTACCTGGTAGTTTTCAGGTGACTCCTCTCTGTAAGAGAAGTGCTCTGGGAAGTTCCCTTATCAGTAGGACACTTTTAAATTCTTCTAGTGGTTTTACATACATTAAGTATGGCAAAGTATGGAAAGCGGTAAGACAAATTCACGGATGAAGAATCCATCGAGGGTTAGTTAACACAGACGTGCGGATGTAACGTCTGATTGAGGAGGTCCTGAAATTACGGATTACTTGGCCAGGCCAAATACAAGATTATATTACTGTCCATATACTTATTTTTTTAAGCGTTTGCTGTTGGCTGCCAATAGACACAGGGTATTGGGCTAGCTTGTCTGTATTCTGACCCAGTGCAACCATTCTTTCGTTCTGAAGAACAGGCCTTGTGTACAGCTGTGTTTGAACCGCCCTGGCCTTTGCTTTCACCCCAGTAGTGGCAAGTTGTAGGTAGCGTAGAGAGTACAGGAGGAAGATCTGCCTAGGAGAAATGGCTGTCTAATTTTAACTCCCAAGATGAATTAACTCGGTGGGGCACCGTTCTCCTAGGTTTACTGACAAACCAGCCTGTGAACGGCCTTCGCGACGGCTGCGTTGTTAGACCCTGTTGGCAAAACCCAGCAGTTTTTCTTCATGGTAACAGTTCGACTCGTGTTGCATCAAAGCTGAACTTCAAATACCCGATTGCTTGCCAAGCCCTGTACCCGTCCAGGCAGTAGGACAGGCTACAGAACTAGCTGTTGTCCGGCATGTAAATACTCGGTTTTCAACCTTTGCAAAGGTTGTAATGCAAAAATCAAAGTGCAGAAGTTTTGTCTTAAGAAATGCAATTTTTGTCAGAGTTTCACCTGGGCAAAAGTGGTGCACATTGGTAGTTGAGTGAAGCCCATTACCCGATTTGTCCTGTAGTTTCTTTTCTGCTATTTGTTTCCTTCCTTGTTCATGGAAGGTTTCAGATTAATATCTACGGTTCATTTAGCAAGGAAGGTGTGTGGATTATCTTTCTTTTTGGAAAAAAATTGCTGTCTGTCAGTACCATGCCCCCTAAAGACAGAGGCTTATCTGTGAAACCTCCGTACAATTACTGTATAATGAATTCCAACCAGTTCATTAAAAGTGAAAATCACCAAAGAGACCTTTTAGGGCTAATCATGTATTCTGTATGCTTCGGTGTAAGTACAGTGTAATCTGAGCAGGCAGATAAGACCTTGTCTCTGTGGTAATCTTTTAATATTGTTCAAAGTGTTAAATAAAAATAGGCTGAATGTAAAATTTCATATAATTCTGTTACAGCTACATTGAATGAAGGGTTTAATTTTTGATTTGGATAAAATTAATTCTTGTCGACAAGTCCTGACTTTTGCCTGACTCAGTGAAGTGCTTGGTTATCTACATGCCTCTTCATATTTCAGGCAGGTTGCGTAAAACTTGTAAGAAAATCGTTAGTTGTGTGGGGTGGTTTTTACTATTTATGGTAGGAGTTCAGTTGTTTTCTAAATTAAAATAATTTCCCAGGTAGTAAATTATTAATTAAAATTTTCATAATCATATTCACATGCTTTTTTTCTGTAAATGACTGAAGAGCTGGACTTTCTGCGCAGGCTACCCATAAAACTTAGAGTCCGTGAGCTTATAGGTACTGGACTGAAATGCTTCATTGGGGAGTATTCACGGTGACTGACTTGAGATACTTATCTGGCTTAGACAGCTTGTCTCCTTACCTCCTGCATTGCAGAACGTAATAAACGTTGTGTTGCCCTCGTGAAAATTTAATTTTTTGTATGCAGAAAGTTATGATACGTCCATCATAAGATTATCATGGAAGAAAGGGGGAACCAACTTTGTTCTTGATGGGTGGACGAGTGGGTGTCTTTTTTTTTGAGATGGGGAGACTATGGAATCCCAAAGATGTGTGCAAAAGCTATGGGGAAAAGCAATATAATTGAACAGCAATCATCATACTAAAATCCCAGACTAGTGGCTACTACAGTGAATCAAATATTCGTGCTCATTTCTACTTCTAAACTGATTTCAGCTGTGCAGGAAAATGACCTGCATGTCAATGCTGATGTTTCAGTCAAAATGTTTGTTCATGAAACTCATTTGTTTTGAAAAGAAATAAATAAAACCTGAGTGAATATTTTGCCCACTGTATACATGTTTTCCTAAGTCTCTTACAAAGGCATTTTTCATTGTTGTTTTGCCATGGGGGAAAAAATGACTTTTTTCTGAAAATTGAAATGTTTAGACACAAATACTAGGTTGATGCCTAATGGGAACGGTAGCTACTGCCTCAGGCCTGAGTCCTGATTTGTACGTACGCTCACCCTGTCTGTCCTTTCCCACCACCCCCCTTTTCCCCACACACCAGCGGTGTACCTGCGCAGGTTGCAAATCGAGTGCTAGCTTTCTCCCTTGGTGCAAAAAAGCAGGTTTGAAAATGTGGATGGCAGGAATCAAAACCAAAACTTTCAGCGAGGTACAGTAAGAACTAAATATCTTGTTTGAAAATTAAAGTGGGTTTTTTTCCAACGGGGAAGAAGGGGAAATCTTTTTGAACGTTTTCAAGGCGACGAAGTGGAGATGCACAAGAACTGTGATGGAACATAACTTTTAAGTTGCTATTAACAGAAATGGTTATGCTTCCATCTGTTATGCGTTGGTGACCCTGTGAAATAGTATCAGACATACATTGGCACAGCAATGATGAGGATGACTTTAAAAAAAACCAAAATCATAAAATGCTGTTACACATCTCATTATTGACAAGCAAGAGTAATAATCTGCTGTTCCGCTTCACATATCCATGTTAGTTTATTCAGGTACTGAAGCTCACTTGTGTCTCTGTCATACAGTATTAGAGATTACTACTGTTTTGAAAAATGTGGTTGGGAAATAAAATAGTATGACTGCGACAGAGAAGGCGAACCAAGCATCCTTCAGCCACAGTGAGCGGATGGAACTGATTTGTGCCTTGTTAAAAGGAAGTTCTATTCCGTGCGGTTTGAGCTTGCTGTGCTGAACTCGCTGATGTACACGTAGCTGCCCTGATGTGCGTGCTGGTGTTGTCAAACCCTTACCTGTCAGAACGGAGGTTTGCCTCTTCAGTGGCGTTCACTTAAGCTTTTGCTGCTACGAATGAAAGTGGGAAAGGGCACGTCAGGTATCCGCCTGTCCCTCCTCTGCTCCTGAAACCTGTCTCCCGAGAGGAGGGCTTCGCTTTTCCTCGTGAGGTTTGGCTCTTTGTGCATTGGTTGGTTCTAGTGCTGACTTTCCCAGAGCCTGCTTCTCCAGCGCCCGGCATATCGGGACTAGTATACCTGTCACCATGTGGCCACAGGTGCCACTTCCACGCAGCGTGTCAGGAACTCAGCTTGGTGTGGCGTGCTGAGGGCTCTGGCTGTCCGGTTCTGCAGACGTGCGTGGTAGCAGCTCACGCTCTGCATGTTGTCCGGCGGCTTTACTTCTCTTTTATCACCCAGTAATCGGTTGCACTTGGTGCTGGTGCACACCTGACCAGCTTGTGAGCGCTCTAGCTCAGGGCTACAGTCGGCTGGCGCTTCTCATGTGGTGCAAAGCACTTGGGCCTTTCCATCAGTCTGAAGAAGACAGCAGTCATCTTCTCACCGCAGACTGGGTAATGCTGCAGACAGCCCCGTAGCCCCTGCTGGGATGTCCCTGCGGGCTGTGGGTGCGTTTGGTTTCTTTGGTAGCATGCTCTGCCGCATCTAATGGTTGGCACAAAAGCCACGTCAGTGCAGCTGGCAGTGTTTGTCACTAAACGACTGTTCTCTGTGGTGTGACTACAAGGCCAGTGGTCAGGCAGCAATCCTACCCCATTTATGAGGCTGGGGATGCCGTCCATCGGTTTCAATCAGCTCTCTGTATCGAGTGGGAAGTTGCGATACCAAATCCTGCTCCTCTGGAGCATTGGCATGAAAGGTAAATTAAGGTTGGGTTAAGACGTGATTGTAATTTGGATGAGAAAAGTCATTCTGATGAGGCTAATGGAAGGAATGTTTTTATGAAGACTTCCCTAAGGCATTTACTTCAGGGGTGGGCATCTGAAACGTCGTCAGAACAGCTTTATACCGCATCTGCTACGGTACTTGGGGGCGGGAGGGGTGTCTCTTACTTCAGGACATACTTTGATGGCAATTGCTTGGATCATTAGTTTTGACCAAGGCTGGAGAGACATGTTAAGCTGGAACACATTAATGTATTTTAGGATTATTTTTTTTTCTTTCCCATGTTTTTCAAAAGTAATAGCTGAATAGTGAGGTCTGAGCAGAGAAAGTTCTTCTGAAACTGAACTGAAATAGCCATTACTGCTCGTCAGGATGGAAGATGGAAGTACCTATTGAAGCATAAAATCCAGGCACTGTTTTGCTTTATAATACTTTTTATTATATCACAGAATCATTACTACATTCTAGCTTAAAATGAGTCTTGATCTTTTTGTTGCTCAGGAATTGAGTATTATAATGATTAAAAACAGTCATCTAATTGCCAGCTTAAACACCCCAGGTATAAATTTATATCCATTTCTTCTCATGTCAACACAACCCTACATCCAGGTATCCTTTTCAGTGTCCCCAGTGGTGTTTATTTAATTTTAATTCATTTGTCATTGATATCTAAATACAGTATCTCAACCTTCATTTTGAAAACAAGTATGCCTCCTGTGGGGACTTGTGAACCAGGCTTGTATTCTTGCAATTCTCCTAAGTCTTACTTTATTTCTTCCCACTTGAGTAAATCTTCCTTCCAGACAGGTGACTGGAATCGAGAGCTTGTACGAAAACTGTTCACATCAATACATTCTACTGTGGCAATAATTTCCTTACCTCTTCTGGAAGTTAGTTAAATTATGCATCATATGATGCCATTGGCCTTTTCACAGGCATGATGTGTTTATAATGTGGAGTAACCTTGCTCATGAGTAACACACAAACTTCCACCCCGCTCTGATTTTATAACAGAAATGCATATTTTTAGACTCCAAGTAACCTTGTAAGTACCTTTGCATGATTTAGTACTTCAAAATCTTAATTACTTATTATTCCAATCTTCATCTCCTTTATGTTTAAGATTCCAGTCCTTTCCTTTGAGTGTTCCTCCAATTTTGTTTTCCAAGAAATTTCATTGCAGCTCTTGTCCCATGTGCCTAGGTGACTCGTGAGTATACTAAATAACATCAAGTACTTCAAGAACTTCACTAGGTGGCTTCCAGCGTTATGAATCTCCAAAGCAGCATGTCGTCATTTCTCCTTTAACTAATTTGCTATTCACTTTAAGGATCTTGTACTAATGTATGTAATCTACATTTCAATGATGAACCTTTTTCTTAGAAAATGTTCTTTTTTTTTTTTTTCCTTGAAGAAAAATGTAAGGTTATAGTCTGGACTGCAAAGGTTTTGTCTGAAAAGCTGTTCATGTATTGTCCTGGTTTTTACTATTTTTACCTCTTCCCCCCATGTTTTTCTTCTTCAAAACTTGTTTTTAAAGCTTTTTGGGCTACTTTACGATCAGATTGAAGCCTGACTCGCACTCCTTCCCCTGCTCCCACCTGCTTTCTTGCATTGTTGGTGTTATTCTAGGATGATGCCATTTTTCATTAAATTTATTAAAAACTAATCTTTGGTCTACGATTTTACATGCTGTCATGTCCAAATTTGTGGTTTTGGAGTTGTCTGGTCAGTGTGTTTTGGTTTTGCGTGTGCATCAGTTTTGGAATTACTTATTTCTATACTTCTCTCCCCCTGCCCCCATTCCACATTTTCCTCTACGTTCAACATCATCTGCTGTATTGAATGGGTTACAGAGCATTTTATTGTGTAGCTTTCATACGTTATCTTTAATTAATGCTGTTTCATCATTGTGCATGTTTACTTACCACTTTCTATGGCTGAATAATTTTTTGGCTTCATTTTTAATGCAGTCTAACTCAGTCTGACTATGTGCAATTCTTGCTCTATTTATACTTTTCTTCATCTTTAAGGCATAGTATTCTTTGGTAAGTCCTTTTCTCTGTTGCTTTGTAAGACTTCTGCATATCCAGGTATTCCATGTCACAAGTGGAGGAGTACTTGCTTGGGACACCCATTCCAGGTGGTACTTGAACTTTTTTGACATAACGAAATTCAGAGTTTCCTCCTTTCTCTGAAGTTCTTAGTCCGCTTAGTAGAGTTTTTCTTATCTTTTTCCAAATTTCCCTTTTTGAAACAGTGGTTCTTAATGCAGCCCTTTTCTTATGCTTCTGTTGAAGTTGATTGAATTGGGTTGTAATCATTCCAGCTGTAGTTGCTCTGTACAATGCGTTTCAGTTTTCAACTTTTGATAAGTAATGAGGGCATTAAGAGTAAGGGCAATACAATTATCAGTTCAAAACACTACTTTTCAAGAAACTTTTTATTGAAAGCATCCTAATATGTCAACAATAATTCAAAAGATGGAATTTATTCATCACATTACTATCAGATACTGAATGTTTTGGGTGTTGAGAGCTATTTTGAAAACAAAAAGATATATTTTTCAGATTGTGTTCTATTTCTTAAGTTGTTTTTTTGTAAACAATCGTGTAATTAGACTTCTGGAAGTCCATAGATACAGATAGTCAGTAATGAAATAATTAAAAAAAAAAAAGTTCCTGCAGGAACAAATAGTGGACTAAATTTCATTCTGACTGTAACCACTGAAGTGGGGTCAGGCTGACTTGAGTATAACACATATCATGGAGGATTCTTTTTCTAGTGATGGAGGGCCTGAGAGTGAAGAGACGTGACTGACTGCTGCTTGGCACCTCATTCAGTGGCTGTAATGAAATAACTTTTGCTGTGCAAAGTCATCTCTTGCTCCTGGACTTTGACTCAAATCCTCTTTTCCTTCAGCTTTCAAAATGCAGAAGTTAAAGCTGTATGATCAAAGTGCACACATCAGCACAGTCTGGTTTTCATGTACAACTTGCTTTCATGGTTTTGTTTTTTTCTTAATCCCTGGCCTTCCTCCTTATGACTGATTTTTATGTAAGAAAAAAAAAAAACCAAACAGGATAATGGAAGGCTGTGTAGTATATAAGGAGAGTGAGGGGGAACGTTGCCTTCTGTGTGTTTGGGTGTTGAAAAATCCCAAAAAGGGCTGAGCAGCAGCAGGGAATTTCCCCAGTGAATTCACGTTTCATGGTTTTGTTTTTTAATGGCAAAACAAATAAGTCTAACTACTGAAATTGAAATCTTGTCTTTTACGTTTTAAGTACTGATACCTGGACCACTATGCTAAACTTTGTAAGAATGGGTTGTCACCTCTGATCTCTTCTTGACGATTCTTTATCTTGTCAATAAAGATAATTTGCAGTTTCTCTTTGTACTTCTGAGATTGCTCTTTGAATCTGGTGTTGCTAAGCCACATACTGCATTCAAATTATGCCTGGTTTTCAATGATGTTCACAGGAACAGGCTTTTTACTTTCCCTGCACAGCTTGAAGTTTCTCCATCTCCATGTTTTTTCATTCCATCGTTCTGATATTTGTGAGTTGGTCTTGCCTTTTCAGGTCAACCTAAACAAGAACCTAGTCATGACCATAGGTTGTGGCTGAGGGTTAGTGAGACTATGAGGACATCTTGCCATTTCTGGTGGCAAGAGTGCTCACCCGTCATGTGGATTCTTCAATGAGCTTCCCTGCCTAATTAGATGTGGCATGCTCCTCCTGTGTTTTGGAAGACCAGGGCAACATGATCTGTCTTACGTTGGTGAGAACTGGTGTTCACAGAGATACCCCTTCACTCACACCAGAGAGAGAGATCAAGTTTTTTATACAGTGAAGTATACTTATGCATAAAGAATGAGTCATACATGCTGGGTGTGTGGAAGAGCTGCAGTATGACAGTGGGTAGGGCTTTTTTCCTTTTAATCTTGTGGGGTCTTTGCCATAATATTAGCATAATATTTAGTGGATCATTATGATGGGGAAAAATACTGACAGCAGACTTATTAAAGTCACTGTCAGTTCACCCTTCATGACTTCAGGGCAGTAACGTGAAGTGCCGGTTTCATGTAATTTGCTTTTCTGGTATTTTTTATATGTGTAGTGGACAGAGTTGTAAAAGAGAAAGTAGTTCACCAGTAGAAAGAAAAAATAGCCAGAAGCATGGCATAATAGTCTTTGAATGTGCAGACTGTGTAAGAATTGTTAGAAATGTTGAGCTCTGCTGAGTAAGAGTTGAGAATACTCAAACATAAATTTTCTAACGTGGGGAAGGTCAAGGGTGTGGATCAGAACCTGGCTTCTGTAAGTTTAGTCTCATTCCAAGCTAACTGTAACCTGTTTCTTGCAAAACTGAAAATATGAGGATGTTCACCAAGCATTTTGGCTTTTTGTCGTTTAAATTACTGAGCTTAACTTTTGTGTCCATTTTTCTGTGATAACCATTAATTAGGTTAGATTTTACTTCAAGATTTTTGTTTCAGCGCTCACCAGTTGGTTCAACAACTTAAGGGAAGTTATATCCAGATAGTCTAGATGCAGTTTAGGATTGGGCCATGCATGGGGTTTGATATTACCAAAAATACACAACTTTTTCGTGAATTTCTTGCCTCCTGTTGTATCAAGTGGGAGTCTGAAGAGAAGAGCTTTATTCAGTTGCGTTATTTCAGTATCATGTTTGAGACTGGAGATGAGCCAAAGGATGACTTTTTTTTTCTTTGACAATGTAGGATGTAACTTGTGGGAGTGGATCATCATCGTTCCTTGTTTCTCTTTTGTCAAGGCAAAGAAGAATGACAAAATTGTCTAGTCCACCCCCCTGCTCAACCAGGTTGCCCAGGACTGTGTCCAGTCTCCAAGGACGGTGATTCTGCAAACACTCTGGGCATCCTGTTTCAGCGTTTGGCCACCCTCACAGTAAAAATGTGTTTTCTTGTGTTCAGAAGGAATTTCCTGGGTTTTGATCTGTGCCCATTGCCTCTTCTCCTGTCACTGGGCACCGCTGAGGTGAGTCTGGCTCCTCCTTCATTCCCTCTCCAGTGTCTGTCCAGATGGATAAGATTCGCTGAGCCTGCTGTTCTCCAGGCTGGGAAGTCCCAGCTCTCTCGGCCACTCCTCGTACGCCAGAGGCTCCGAACTCTGCGTCGTCTCCGTGGCCCCGCACTGGACTTGCTCCAGTGTGCCCATCGCTTGTGCTGCGGCACCCAGGGCGGGATGCAGCACTCCTGGGTGGAGGGGAAGGGTCGCCTCCCTCTGCCTGGAGCGAAGAGAGAGAAAGCGTGTGGGGAAGCATATTAAAAAAAAAAAAACAGGGGTGGGGGTGGAAAAAAACATTTTCACACACTCAGATGTGTGTGAGAATCCAGCTGTTTCAGGATTTGGAGGAACTACTTTGTCACCCTATTCCCCATTTAAAAAAAAAACGAACAAACAAACAAACAAAAAAAACAAAACCAAAAACAAGGAAGGGAGGGATGACCCTAACATTTGATGATTGACTTTATTGTGCTAGTTCCTCTGAAATACCTGTTCTCTCAGAATTTCTAATACGCTTGTCCCTGCAGCATTTTTGTATGAAAGATACATTAAGTATATCCTGCGACTGCATAATGATTCCAGATGGGTTACTACAGGCACGCAGAAAGCCTGTTTCATGGGGGAAGTCAGGCTGGCTAATCAGTTTCTTTAAAACCCATTCAGTAACCCCTGGGGTTTCACTTGCCTTTGGGCAACTGTGTGTGACCTCCTGGAGAAACTTCAATGTCCTGTGTATTCTGCAGCTGGTCATATGTCAGCACCTTCAGCTTTAGTGGCTGACAATGTAACCCCTTTTAAATAAAAGTGAAAATTGATTTTCATTTAACAAGTAAATAATATTCTTTAAAAAAAAAAGCAGCTATTTAAAATAATTTTGTTCCTAGTGCTACAGCTGCGCAAACAATATCTTGAACAGTGTAACTTGTCCATGTTGCCTGCGCACTGTCTGCCAACTTTTATTTTATCGTGCGACATTTGCACTTTTCACGCTGAACTTCAAAGCTCAGGATTCATGAGGTCTCCAAGCTGCTTACCTGAGCCATGCAGTTTTATTAAATAGGCAGTTTTATTATTTAATCTTCTGGTTTTGGACAAGCAAAGTTTTGGATTTTTATCTTTTTTTTTTTTTCCGGGGAGGAACTTTAATTGCTTTATTGTTGCTAACTGCATCTTGATGACTGGAAAACATTTAAATATTGCTCAGTTGGCAAATTGGTATGGGGGGAAGGAGTTGCTGTGCGTGGCATTCCTAATTACTTCATATATTGCAGTTCAACAGTCTGTAGCTGGCCCACTTGCTGCCTGCCTGCCTATTACCTATCACGTAATCATTTACACTCGTACTGTGGGAATCTAACGAATCCTTAGTGTGCGTGGCTGGGCCGTGCACAGCTGGTGTAACAGAAGATTAAGTTGCCCATACACTAAACCGAATGATTGATAGCCAAGGTTTTCACCTAGCAAAGTGCAGTTTTGTTACATAATTACAAGAATTATGTGCGGCACTAAATCTATTCCCTGACTATGAATTGAAGGGTTGTTCTGACTGAGTTATGAAAGAAATTATAAACTAATTTGTGGAAACAACATCTGTTGTACACAGGCAAAAAAAGCTTTTAGAAGAAAGAAAGAGGATTTATTTCCCTGTTTGCAGCTATTTATAAGACAAAAGGAGAAAACCCAGAGTATTACAGTCAGTAGTTCTTGTACAACACATGTTTATGTATGCAATCTCATTTGCTGAAAAACAAGGAGTTTTTGTTTTTACATCAGCCCAGGGACTTCAAGCATAGGAAAGATGGATTGAATTAGATAAAAAGAGTGAGAATCTATTTCCATATCTGTTTGGCACATGGTCTGTTGAGCTTGTGAGATCTTTGTCATTAATGTTGCAGATATGAGAGGAGGTTACTCAGTAATTACGGTGCCGGAAACTAGAACTAAAATGGTGAAGACCACCTAAGTTCTGGGAATATGCCTCCCACCTTCCATGCAGTCTGATGTTGTTCAAAGTGGATAGTAACCCAGCACTTTACACAAAATAAAATGCTTTTCCGTCTGCATTAGATAACATTTGCTCACTTTTGGTAAGGTTGAATACAATAAAGATGTAATTTCTTCACTGCCTATTCAAATTAAAAAAAAAAAAAAAAGCTTACTGCATATTTTGTATCGTCACCTGCCTTCCTGTCACTTGCAAATAGTTAACAAAAAAAGAGTAAGGAAATCTACCACAAGCTATACTTTTACATGCCTTAGATGTTTCTTTCCAAAGACAGCATGGTATGACCAGGGAGAAGTTTTGAATGTTTAGTGTCCTGGTGTGAATGCCTGCTGGAGTAGTAACAGTATGAGGGCAGGTTCTGTGTATGTGTTTTTACTTACACGAAGAAGATACCAAGGATATTGGAGGTCAGTTACCAGTTCTGGCTAATTTAAAGCTAGATGGGCTTTGTTGCAACTACAAGTGACATCCATATTTGCAATGGAGCTGGTGCAAAATCATCATCAGGATTTGAGGAATACTGGATAAGAGGGGCAAAGAAGAGGGAAGAGTCAAAGGTGGCAGCAGTGTTATCAACCCAAGTGATTTTTTTAAAAAAAAAAAAAAAAGGTTTCGTTTCTAGTGGCTGTGGCAGCAAGGAAAAGACTCTGGTTTACAATGTAAAATGAATTCATTTTTGGCCTTGTGAAAGTAAAACCGGTGATGAAGCATCAAAAAAACACCAAATAGAGAAACTGTTGTGTAATCTAGCCAAGCTGCAGAAGTACCAAAAGTGTAGGTGGGATAAGAGCAAGGGGATCAGGGATCATGGGTGTGACTGTGAGTCAGAAGTGCTAACTTAGTACAAATAATTGTATATTTGTATATCTTTACAGTTGTCTTTGCTGCTTTTTTTTCTCTAGCCTACCATCTGGCCCATTTATTTGAATATGATTTCGCTTCTGCAAACGCTTACATCTAGTGTTCTATGTCTGCCATTAATTACAGCGATAAATGTAATCATTGTCATATAAGGTTTGTGAGTGTAATCAGGTACTATTATCACTAGTGGTAAATGAACTAAATTACAGCTTCAAAAATGCGGGTTCTTTAGAAAGCAGGAACAGTAACCTTTAAAAGTAATATTATCCCTACAACTGTCAGCCTGGTAGCGATTCCAGTGTTAGAAATGAAGAACTGAAATCAAGAGTAACTAAGGAACTGTTGTACTCTGTGGCATGTTGTTTCATCTTATAGAATCATAGAATCATGCGATGATTTGAGTTGGAAGGGACCTTCAAAGGCCATCTAGTCCAACCCACTGCAGTGAGCAGGGACATCTTCAACTAGATCAGGTTGCTCAGAGCCCTGTCCAACCTGACCTGGAATGTTGCCAGGGATGGGGCATCTGCCACCTCTCTGGGCAACCTGTGCCACTGTTTCACCACCCTCATTGTCAAAAATTTCTTCCTTATATCTAGTCTAAATCTACCCTCTTTCTGTTTAGAATCATTACCCTTTGTCCTATTGCAACAGGCCCTGCTAAAAAGCCTGTCCCTGTCTTTCTTAGAAGCCCTCTTTAAGTACTGAAAGGCTGCATATAGAATCACAGAATCACAGAATCATTAAGATCGAGTCCAACCGTCAGCCCAGCACCACCATGCCCACTAAACC
>NW_010563852.1:0-1786 GCF_000687285.1 Phaethon lepturus | reverse complement strand
TCTCCCAAGAGCTAAGGGCGAAAGTCAGCGTTTCCACACACCCGATCCCAAAGCAGCCGGGTGAGGGAAGGGGGATTAATTCATTTCCACGGATGCGGGTTTCTTCTCCCTTCACCGGCGCGGGAGCCGAGAGGTCTCAGACGAGACGCGCGGCTGATGCCAGTGGAAACAAGTCATACCTTTGACTCGCCCCGCAAGTCTCTGGACCACGCCAGGTGACCTAAATCCTGCCCCGTCGCCCAGGGAGAAGGGACGAAGGCAGACGGCACTCGCGTGCGATGGAGGTGGGCTCCAGCTGGAGCTCCTGTCCTCACTTGCCCTCCAGCCGAGCGGTTGATGCTCCGTGTTGTAGCTACTGGCAGATGGGTCTACACCCATCTGGATGATGCTGTTCCCTGAACCTGGGCAAGAGCAACACACGACGGTCCCTCGTGGTCCAAAGCTGTTCGCCTTCTGCCCGAGAGAAGAGTGTGAAGAGGGTAACGGAAGGTAAAACCACCCATTATCTGCAGAGGATCTCTGCCACAGCAGGTCTAACCCCATGGGATCAACAGAAGACTTTGTTTTCTTTATCCCTTCCAGTAATTAATCAATTTTACTGCTAAACAAAGCTGCCTCTTTGAAGGGGAGGTCTCCTATTTTGAATCTAGTTTCAGAGGAAGTGGTAGATGATCTTAACCAGACGGGTCTTCTTAAAGGGATGCAGTTGCTACTGCTCTGGCTGAAGACTCCGGGAGATCAAACGGTGCTCTGAGAATTCACTCTACTACATCGTATCCCTCTGCGAAGACGCTGTTACCCGATTTCCATCACCCAGAAGGACTTAAACATACTCCCAGCTCTTCCCATTGATAAAGCTCATGCAGAAACATCAATTCCACCTCACCTGGGCGATACAAGGAGGTGGGCAGGTCTACCAGGAGCTGCATCATCTCACCATAAAGGCTGTGATACCCCGTGGCTGGGCGTTAGTTAAGCCCAAGGCCTGGCATGAGAGCCAAGGCCACGCCAAGAGCCTCCAGCCAGGGTGAATATTGGGGTTTTTTGGATATTAGCATGTTATGCTCCTCCTGGTGATCACCACAAGCTTTTTGTGGCTACAAGTGGACAGGATTAACTTCGTTACCTTCTGTGCTCACGTCCAGCACTTTTCTTTGCGGTTACAGGGGCAAACCCCTGGATTTTTATCCCACCTGGAAGAAAGCTCCTTGGCTCCATGATCAGCTGCTCCAGATCCAAGTTTATAAAGGTTTTTCATTTCTAGGGGATGTAGAGTTATTTTCAGCATTCAGTTGGAAATATGGCGGCAACACGCAACAGCGCGATCCGCTGCATCACTCCGTGTGTTTAATGTAATTTGATTGTAAATAGATGTAAACAAGAAACGGCTTTAGGGCAAGAGAAAAGCTTCAGAGGCTCTGTTGTGTGGATAACTCTGTATAACATTCAAAAAAAAAAATAAAGTCTGCTTCCTGCCCTGCTTACATCGAGTCCTCATGCACATTTTATAAGAGAAACTGCCTGGGTATAAAAAAGAAAAAAAAGAGACTCACTCTGAAACGGATAATATTGAACCCAACTATGGTTTGATGGAGCCCAAAATGCTTTATTGATTTGAAATGTAAATGATTCCTTTACCTACTGCCTGGTTCACGAGGAGTTTAGGGCAGTTTCCTTCCAAATGGGCCGCTCAGCACGGGGTTTTGCAAAATCCGGGGGAAGCGGAGGAAGCGGCAAGGAAGACATGGAAACCCTCTCGGCTGATTTATGGAGAGGAGGGTGGGAA
>NW_010563851.1:0-5564 GCF_000687285.1 Phaethon lepturus | reverse complement strand
GTGACCTGAACAGGCCAAAGTCTGCCCTCTTTTTACACCGTGTTATTTAATGGAGAGTGCAAGTAAATACTGACTGGTGCGGTCACTACCTTTTGACTAGGTCTAGTTACTTTTCCTACCTTTTGGCTCAATGACTTCCCAGTGTTAACATTGGTGTGATGTAGCTTTCTTGAGTTTACAGGAAAAACTAGTTTCCTTAAAACTATAATGAAGTAAGAATATGGAATAAGGAAATTGGCTATATTTCATACTTTCTCATTTTTCAATTAGGAAAGTTGACTGAGGATTTAATATTTATCTTCATAGCTCCTGAGACAGCAAATAATTGCTGAGCGCAGTAAATGACATGGTAATGGTTTTCCCTGTTAATCTTGCACAAAATCGAGCTGCTTTTTTGTTTCTGTGAGGGCTCATGCTAACATATGTATTTTTTCCTGTGATTTCCTTACTGACCAGTAAGCAGGTCCCAGAGCACATCCAAAAATTAACAGCAAGCAAGTAAACAGCAGCAGCAGAGAATTTTATAAAGGAAGCGTATTTTCCAGCATGCATTGGTACCTACATATTCTCGGGTATCTGCAAAATTGAAAGGGGCCAAAAGAAACAGAAAATTAATACTTATTCCCAAATACCTATTAAACACTGTGTTTTCACAGTCACAGGACAACTTTTTTTAAATTACATCTAGCACTGTGGAACTTTAAAATTTTCATCCCTAAATACGAATATCCTGATTTAGAACAATGCAACAGCATACAGTAATTCTTTTAAAATCCCAAATCTAATTTCTTTTGGTTGCTTTTTGTTGCCCTTCTTTCAGTATCAGATGGCATTTGCTATTTGATTCCCTTTTCTATCAGGTACCACTGCATCTTCATGAGATTAGAAAAAAGAAAAAAAATGACAAAACATACAAACAAAACCTCCCAGCTTTCACATCTCTCCTAAAAGCAGTGATTCATGACAGTAGGCAGCTGGTTAAAAAAATACAAAAATAATCTTTTCTGTGCATTTTTTAAAATACAAACCTTAGCAAGAGGAAAAAAAAAAAAAAAAACAGGTAAGGAAACTAAGGCACACTCCAACCAATTTCAAATAATGAAATGAGACTGTGACTTGCCCAAACCAGACTAACTCTCTGACTCCTGTTCCAACCTCTACCCGTTGGACTGAAGTTGCCGAGATCCAAGAAAAAAGCCACAGAAAGGGGAGACTGGAGAAGATTGCTTGGCCCATCAAGAGCTGATTCCATGCAGGTCAGATATAACCTCTCTCTGAACCCTGAGTAGTAGCATCTCAGTAATCTCTGTCATGCACTTCTAGCACTGCCAAACCAGGCAACAGAGGTACATTTGTATGCCTTGTCATGAAAAACACAAATAGAGGTAGGACACTTAATTGTATTCAAACATTATTTTAGATAGGAATCACGTTTTTCATTTCTAAAATGCAATTCTGCTTCTTTAACTGTTTAAAGCAGTATCTCTCCTTTAGCTGTCAGCAGTATTAAACTAAGGTTTATGGCCTTACTGCAGACCAGTTGCTGGGGGAGACTGGTAGAATATCACAAATCAGCACAATCACAAGCATGCATACGTGATCCCTTTCAGCAGGGTGCAGTGATGCATCCTCACCTCACAGCCAAATGCTTTATTGTGCAAAGAAGTGGCCCCACAGTTGAAGAGCAATAGTTGTTCCAGGTAGAAGCAGAAGCTTGCTGGGGGAGAAAGTTTCATGTCATGCCCGTCTCCACTTTGCCAACCTCTATAAAACTGTGCAGTTGTGTAAGTACAACAAATTGTTGTCAAGAGGCTAATTTCCACTTTGTTTGAAAACTGAGCAACAATACCTCAAAAACTCAAAGCATAAGCAAAACGAAATTGCATATGAGCACTTGCTGAGAGGGGGAGCAGTAGTACTGGTGACACATAACAAGTTTGCCACTGGGACAGAGTTAATGTGGATGGAGGCTATCCAGCTTTCAGTTCAAGGGAAGCAAAAGGAAAAACTGCAGTGTTGCCCTACCTCCACACAGCCCTGAACATCAGTATGTTGGTGGATGCTATGACTCACTGGTGACTCTTCCAGCTGAATGCACTGAAGATTGCCTACATCTCAGTACTTTGATGCCAGTCCAAAGGGATGGAGCAGTAGAAGTTCTTTTCTCTTGTGTATCAGGCTGTGCTTCAAGGCCTTACTATACTTGAATGAAATTATCCCAGGAGCAAAGCTGCTGAAGGTCAATGGCCTTCAACACAAAAGAAAGCCTGGAGAAGGACTCCTTTCTGGAGTCTGTGTCTGTGCCGGAGGATCTCTGCTAACCCTTAAACATGTGGAAGACTTACAAATTGGGAATGCTTACAGAAAAAATAACAGACACAGTGATCAGCTCTATTACTGGCTTATTGATACTGAAGATATTAAGGGAAAAACACAAGAAGGGATGACATTACAATTCAAAGATGACCACCTAGGTTTCATGCAGTCTCTCTACTGTCTTGTGGCATGCTAAAAGACACTTTAGTTAATGCTTTCCATGCAAGATCTCTTGCCCAAACATATACTGAGGTGCAGAGAGAATTGCAGGAGTTGACCAATATCATTACCCACAATTACCAGGCCCTGAGGATGAGATGCCTGTGGGCTGCTAGCCACAGTAAAATCGCTAGACAAATGCTAAATAATATTAAAATGGATTTTTAAAATTTTTAATACTGTGATAGCAATCTCAATAAAACAGTTGCTATGTGTTAAGTCAGATCAAGGAGACAGAACATGTCTTATGTCTCTCTTGATGACTCTACATTTTCTTTAAGAAATTTACCCTTCAATGAGTAGACTGTGCAATCAAACTCTCAGGCAATTTTACACAATTACTCAGAACTGACAGTCATTTCTTTTACAGTTCTCATCTTCAAATTTGGCATCATAAAATGTATGCCAGCTCAAAATATTCCTTTATATACACTTTGGCAATAGGCTTTCTGCTGAGTGCAAGCTCCCCTTCAAGGTTCTTCCAACCCCTATTTGCCCCATTTTGATATCTGATTCAGTTGTTCATTAATTAATCTCTTAATTATTGTCAGCAATGTTATCAAAGTCTCACAAATTTGCTACTGCTGTTCTTATGTAAAATGCTCCTCCCAGCTGGGTAGGTTTCAGCAAAGCGTAACACCTTGTTGACTCTAGATAAATCTATTTATACACATATATGTACCTCTTCCTGGCAGACAAATCCTTTATAACTAAATCTTTTATAACTGCGGAATGATTCATTATACAAAATAGAGAAGTAGGAGGACACACAGCTTACTGTTCATTCTTCATCAAGACCTAGCAAACAAGCATTTGGGTACAAAACAAGTAGTAACAAGAGAATATGAAACAGGGGTTACTAGCCCTGCTGCAAAGTAAATGGGGTTAGTCTAGTTGTGTGGCAAACAGGGGACTCAGGAATAATTATGGAAAGGTCCAGATGGAGGAGCAGAGCACATGGAAACGACATACAGAAACCAACCCAGCCATACATGCATAGTATTCTGACTGTCTTGGAATCAAACACAATTAGGCATATGAGGAACTAAGAAAAGAGAAATAGGAGCTATTTTCAGGAACTAATTTAATTCAGTATACTCTCCACCAAAGATCTACTGGGTTGTGGCACAATTTCAAAGGAAAAGTTGGGAAAAAACCCCATCAATTTAGTAGAGGGTTACAGTTAACAAACTGTACTAGACAGGACTCACTCAACAGCACAAACTGCACAAACGCACTGAACAATAAAGAAGAATGACCAAGCTTTCTTTTGGCCATAAAATGGACTAGGGGAGACCTAAAAGGTACTTTACATTTACATGTGTCTAAACTTGGTATTGAAGTATCAATTTAAAAGACCAGGTAATGATTAACACACACATCAAGGCTTCTCTCTGAGAAGCAGCCATCTTGGGGAGGTCAGCCATCTTAGGGAACACTGACTCTTCCTGGTTTTTACTCTGATCCACTGGTTGCTCTGTATTTGTACTTCCATTCATCCTAAGCTGCTCACCGCCGCCTCCATGGTATAGTTAAGTTTTACCGAGTGCAAAGGTGCTCGAAACCTGCTATATATTTTTTTATGTAGTAGTTAAAAAAAACTGACTTCCAGCTCTCCCAGGGATTTAACTTAATGGGAAGTGGACACAGTTCACCGGCGTGTCACCGGCCAACTACTCTCATCACTGTAGTACCTCAAAGCCTGCAATGTAATCCACAGTGCACAGGGAACCTACATTCAGGAAGTTTAGTGAAATACTATCAACAAAATCAACTCTCCTGGAATTTGTACCTAAACCAGGAAACATGCCTTGCCTGCTTTTCCAGGATTTGTTGATAAACAGCAGCGGGACTCTTACGCAGCTGTAGTTACAGTAAAGGCTCTCAATTCTACTTTGACCAGGCCTTTCCCTCCCATCCCACAGGTAATTACTGCTGCTTTTTGGTGAGTAATATAATTTTAAACAGTCTGTCCATGAGGTATCACAAAGATGCTAAAAATGCCTTGCCCTAGGACCTAATGTGGATAAAATCAATGATCCACTGTCCCACAGGCGGTAAGATAATCAGAAAGCTCAGCAGCCTCTTCATCCATGGCAGCTAGGTCCTTATGGGCAACAGCCGCTGCATTCTCTGAAAGACTTTCAGCAGAATGGTAGGACAGCTAAGCAAAGTAAGAGCTGGCAAAGACCGGGTGGCAAATACAAGTTATTGGCCCCGTGTGTGAAGCAGTTTCAGCACAGACAGTAGCTGCTCTCTGCACTGTGAGAATTCATCCATCCTACGTCCATTTTACCTCCCTCTCCTCTTCAGTCCAGTGACAATCCTGCTCGGAAGGTCTCTGGATAACGTGGCTGGTCTCTGCTAACAAAAAGTAGATATGAAAGGTATCTCACAGCAGTCACTAGGCCTCTTCCAGACAGATCATAGCTAAATTACTAGCTCATCCAGTGTATAAAAAGCCTAGCATACTTTTCCCAATACCCAACAAAGAAAAGAAAGAATTAAATAACCAAGGACTGAGCACAAAACAGCCAAAACACAGCAGCCCAGCATCACTTTTTGAGGTATTTCAAACCAGCACTCCATTTGTGTGTGCAGGGGCCTTGAATTGCTAGCAAACCACCTTCTGAAATGCTGCCTATCAAATAAGGAATCTGATGGTCAGGATTTCCAAATTGGCTCTTATGCTGTGACCTTGGACAAGTCTCTTCACTTCTTCAAGCTTCTATCTGCCCGTGACAGAAAGAAATAACACTTTCGGAGGGATATGTGGCCTCACTATTGTTTAGAACTAGCACTATATGAATAGCATATTTTTGTTTGCATAGAAGAAACCCCGTAATTTTTAAGAACTGTCGAAGATGTCACCTGTAGAAGATAAACATTTGCTCAGCATTAGTCCAAAATATTTTATTTGACCTGAAATAAAATATTAGTTAGCTCCAAGAAACTTGTTCAAAATTTGTCTCATTTCAGATATTTCAGATATAAAATTTACAGTTTGTTTTTTTGTGTGTGGTTTTTTT
>NW_010563850.1:645-2607 GCF_000687285.1 Phaethon lepturus | reverse complement strand
GGGTTTGCAAGCAGTTTACTGTGTGCGTTTCTTTTACTTTCCAACAGCCATCGATTTTTGCAGCGTTGCAATTAGAAAACAAGAAACCTATAAAATGATGTTATTCCTGTATTTTAAAATGGAGTTTCAGTCTCCTGCTGTCTTTTTATTGGTTTCCCCCTTTCCAGCCCTGCTGAATGTTGCTTGAGTCAGCATGTTGTAATTGGCCTGTGGAGACCCAGGTCTTGCTGGTATCACTTAAAACCCAAACAGCTTTGCTACAATTTCACCATTCTTGGGCTTCCCAGGTAATAGAAAACGCGCACACTCCTGAGCGGCTTCTAGTGCAGCTGTATTGACGGGGAGCACTTGGCTAATCACTTCCTGTAATTAAATTCTTCACTAGGAATAAAGTTAATCTTCTTGGAGCATGTAAAACCTGACCTGCAGCCTGAGCAGGCAGAAATACTGTTGTTTATAGGCACCTTTATCCAAGTGTAAAGGGTTAGTTCCCAAACCAGAAGCAATTAGTATAATTAAATATTCCTTGTCCTGCGCCAAGGATATATAATAATAAACTAGCTGATACGGCAGCTTTCCGCTAAAGATTTCATAGATTTTCAAGGTTGGAAGGGACTGTTTTGCCTGTTCACTTTGACCTCTGGTAAGACACAGCTCTGTTCAAGCCCCATCCGATGGGGTCATCAGCTCTGCCTGTCAGGGTGCTTGGCACTGATGCAGCGGGCTTGTTGGTTTTTTAATTTTTTTAGATTAACATCTTCTCAGCCCTACGGTGCTCAGTAAGTTTGGCAGAGGGAAATCGAGGAGACTTTCCCCAACTCTTTTTATTTGTGTTTGCATAAACACATTAATAAACTAATTGACCAAATCCTTGCTGGCTGGTGGAAGCATTAAGCTTGCTATGGGTAGCTGACTTGAACCATATGGTTTGGTCCCAAGGCTTCTTCGGGTTTTTAGAAGAGGTTCAAAAAGTGCCTATTTGCATAATCTTGAAACATTCACATTCCAAGCACAAATAGTTTTGCATAATTTATTACTCTCACTGTAGCTTTGCTCATACTCGTAAGTTCAACTTCAAAGTACTGCATCCTCACTCGTAATTATTTATGTGCAGCAAAACAAAACAACACAACATTAAGTGCCATCCAAGCATTACTGTGTTTCATTTGATGGAGAAGCTCAAAGTTCTTTTGTAGTCATAAAATTTCATCTATTAAGAGCCAAAGTCAGAATAAAAATAACCTTTCCGGCAGCCATTAACATTTGCCTTTCCTGGAACTTAGACCGATCAAAACCAAGTGCTTGCGGAAGGCAAATACATGTTACCTGGATCATGCCAGGTAGTCATCATCAGCTGTTTAACTTGGACAATTAAGGTATATTTGTCAGTTCTACTTTCATTTAGAGTGAGATCCGCTTGCCAGTTGTCACATGCTGTCTCAGTGCAGCAATATTTCAGCTGCAATGTCAGGGAGTGTTTGGATGACGAGTATTATTTGCTTCCCTCCATCTATTTGCAGTAGAGCACTGGAAAGCTGCTATTCACCTCTAGAGGCTCATAGCTAAAAGGGTCAGCTTTTGCCTTGCTTTCTGTTTGGGAGGTTGCCTGTCACTGTGGGATCCTCACGGCTCCTGCAGCTCATTAGCAAAGACAAAGCTGCTGCTGGGCGTGCTGGGTAGCGGCGACGGGCTCCCACTGCGCGGGACAAGCCGTGCTGGCAGCGGGATTGGGAGCAGTCCCATTGAGCAAGTGGTGGGGTAGCAGAGAGGTTGCCCTGTTGTCTTTGCAGCAACTGCTATTATATCTAAAATCAGAAAGGTAGGCGAAACATGCAAAAATGCTCCAGTAAGCAGAGCGCTAAGGATGCCCTGAAAGTGGGACTTCATCAAGCCTACTTTACTTGTGAAATCTGGTTTGCCAGTTGCTAGGTGCCCCTTGTCGTGATCTTGGGCTTCCTGCTG
>NW_010563850.1:0-618 GCF_000687285.1 Phaethon lepturus | reverse complement strand
AGAGCAATGGGGACTTGCTCTCATGATCTGCGTCCCTCCCATCGTTGTGTGGATGCTAATGAAGGGTACCAGGGAGACGCCAACCATTACGATAGACAGAGTCTGAATAAATCAGTGTGCATGGATCATTGAGCATCTTTGTTGTAAAACAAATGGCCTGTGGTCAGTTAATCATATAAAGAAACATCTCCCAGACCTCATGTCATTATTCATAAGTCCTAAATCTGCTTGCAGTTTCATAAACAGAACATCTGTTAAAATATGGAGAAATTACAGTCTGGAATGGTTGTTGGGAATGTGGCTGCCGCAGATAGCGGGGGGAAAAGGAGCAAGAGTTTTGTTTTTGGTTTTTTTTTTTTTGCAAAAGGTTCATCTCTCCACCATTTGAACTGTCCGTTTCTCTTTAGCTTGCAGTTCTCCTTATGCTGAGTCTCCTTTTCTTGCCGTGCCCGCACAGCCCCGCTCGGGTGCCACGGGAGCCCCTGGGCCCCGCAGAGCCCACAGGGCTGAGGCAGGGACCTCGCGGGGTCCCCGCTTGCTCAGGCACCCCTGCGATGGGCAGCGCGTGCCCCGGGCTGCTTATCCAGGGTGCTGTTGTATGCGGCCGATGGCTGCGCG
>NW_010563849.1:633-7071 GCF_000687285.1 Phaethon lepturus | reverse complement strand
TGCAGCACTCCAGTCATGAGAAGCATCCCAATTTCTATTCATCCCATTTCTATTGCTCCAAAGTTCAGGGGCTTAGAGAGGAGGTTGCTTCCATCTACGTTATTATCTCCCAGTGCTCTTTGCGGGCAAAATTCTATTTTCTGCTCATTCAAAGCTGAAAATAATAGCCACTGACTTGCATTTTTCAATGTCTTTCATCAAAAATATTTTTCATCACATTTTGTAATCAAATATCCAGAAAAGAAAGAAGTCCTGGCAGCAGGTTTTGGCGACTGTCACATTCAGGAGCTGAAGGACTAAGAGTTGGAAAGCAACTCCAAATTCACAATTCCAATTCAGGGCTTCCTGGCAAGGATCACCTTGCTGAAACCCACTCTTTTTTAAGTTAAAACAGATTGGCATGGGCATCGCTGCAGAGCGGCTGACTCGGGGTTTGCCCCGGACCTGTGCTTCTGGCCCCACATCCATGGGTGGGATGGAACCGGGAGGTGAGCAGGTGAGCAGGTGATTGAGGGTGCGCGTCGGGACCAAGCGGTGTGTGGTCAGTGCACGTCCACACACAGGCACAGATCCACGCACGGAAAGCCCTTGTGGATGTGCAACAACCGAAAGGGCCCTGAGGGCAGTAACGGCTTCTCCTGGGACCTCCCCGCGTGCTCCTCGCCCGACTGCCTGGGGCTGCCTCCAGCTGCCCTCCCGGCTGCCCTGCTCCTGGCTGGGGTGGTGGGACGGGCCCCGGCTGAGGTCCTGCCCTGCAGTGCCTGTGCCCTGACAGTAACCACGTATGCCCCGGAAAGTTATTTGAATTTGAAATTGTGCCTTACCATTAAGTGAATGCTGAAAATGAAGAACGGTGTTAATGTTAAGGGGAAAACTGTTTTCGCAGAGCAAACTATTAGCAGTAACCGTGCTCTTACTGCGTATTCTGCTTTGCATCCAGGTATCTCACCAGTGGGAGCGCGTGTCTCTGGGAACAGCAGTGAGGATAAGAGATGCGTAATACAGCTCAGCAAATACATGTTTGCCCACAATTTCCCTAGTAGCTTAAAGATGAGCATTTTGGGTGCGTTTAAAACTGTTAGAGGTATTCTGGAAGGTTCCTTGGCTAGAGATGAAAAATGTGTCTTCTGAGACAATAGGAGTGAGGTCATACTTTAGAAGGAAGGAGAGGGAAAGACAATTTTCCAAAGGCAATCACCTACTATCACAGACTGACAGCAGCCCCAAACCTGTCCAAAACAGCGTGACGGACCTGATTGTCACCGGGACTACCTTATGGATTGAATTAGTCCTGCCCCACTGCTGTTCTCCATCCAACTGTTTTCATGAAGTTATGTTGAGAAAGCTTTGGTGCGGTGCGTTTCCCAGCCCTGCTTTGTGGGCAGATCCAAGCGCTTGACCACAGTTTGTGCTGACTCCCACTGAAAAACACAACTGCAAAGTAAGTAGAGTTTGCAATTCATCTGATCTCACAGAGCTACAAAGTACATCATTTCTGTGTCAATATCAGCTCAATTAATAATGAACGACTACAAGAGGCTGCTAAGGATGTTTTAAAATGTAATCAAACCCCCCAAAAGCAAATTTTTCAATAATACTAGTTTAAGAAAACAAGAGACAACTGACTGCTCTGTTGTAACAAAATTACACATACGTGGCAGTTTCTGTAAAGTTTTATTTTCTTTTTCCATTAGATCTGAGAGAATCACAGAGAGTTTCCCCAATGAATGTAACTGACTCAATGATTTCACTTCTTCCTTCTTTGGATTGGATTAGGTTGCTGCCATCTGCTTAGTGTCCTAAGTACTTAAGAGGAAAAGTCTTTTCACTCATATAGTTATGTAATGGTACGTAGTCTCTTGCCATCCTTCAATGCAGTCACTGAAGAGATAAAAATAGGAAAAAAATGGTTATGATCACCATCAGTTGCTGCCTGTGCTCTGTCTTCTTTTAAGGCTGCCCTGCAGCAGGCTGTTAACTCCCTTTCAAACTCATCTTCCTTTCTACTCCTGTTCCTAAAGACCAGAAGTATAACCCAGACCATATAATTCCATTCACCTCCTTTTGCACTGAGCCCCATAATTTCTTTTTTTTTTGGGGGGGCTTATATGCATTCTTCAGAAAGTCCTGGTATGAAGTTTTCAGAAGATGTAGAACTCAGTGTTTCTCCTGGTAACTCACTTATTTTTCTAGCACCACTTAAATATTTGTCTCACTTCTCTCCTGTATTTGTTTGGTGCTAAACTGCATCCAGGGTTTTGCTTTGCCTTTGTTCTTGAGATTAGAGTCCTTTACTACTATGTATTTTCACTGACTGAAAGATCTTAAACATTCATTAAATAGTCACACGAGCATTTAGATCAAGCTTTTTACATCTTCACGTCTTAATGTCCCATCTCTATGCTCTTGTATTCCAGTACAGGAGTGCAATGTTCCAGCCCTATAAATAATACGTGGAGAGAGGAACTCATCCCCCTGTATTGACTTGATACGCACCAACTGCTTTTTTCATCGTATCGCACTGAAAGCCAATCCTCAGCTGTGTGACTCCTAAATCCTTCACGTATTTTCAATCAGCAAACAAACTAATGCTGTGTTATTTCACCTTGATACAGTGTCTAGCATTCTGAGAGATAAATAGGAACTCAAATACTAAAATGAAGAGAAGGCACCAGGGAATGAGTCTGTGCCAATGTATGTATAATCTCATTGCACCCCTATCACCATAATTCTTGAGCTCTTGCCAGTAGCCCATTAAGCAATGGGATCACTCTCTCTTTCGGATGTTTCAGTCGCTTCTTCCCCTGCTTCCTGAGGGTGGAGAGCTGACTGTGCACTATGGGGTTTTCCTTTTGCTGGGATTCTCGTTCAGATTTATTTTTCATAAATGTTTCATCTGCTCTACATGTACTGGGCGACATGCCTCTTACATATGGTGTGGAAAGCACCGAGGCTTGGGATGCTCATTATTCCCATAGGAGTCGGCTCCACAGTCTCCGACTGGCTGCCCAGAAACTTCTGGCTCTACTACAAGGCCAGAGCTTGTCTGTAAAGCTGTCTGAAGACTACTGCTAGCTGGATGTTCACTGGATGTTAGCATCTGTTTAAGAGTATTGAGCAACACCATGCAACAGTTGGGGTGAAAATGTCAAGTTATATTCATAGACACTTCAACAGGAGTGCAAAATGTTAGGTACTCCAATTGCAAAGTGGGGAAAAGGCTAATATTGTTCTGATTCCCATGCAAAATACCTTTAACAATCACCTGAAGTTCAGTGTTTTAGCTTCACATCATATGCAAAAATGGATGTCTCTTTTTAGCAAAGTAGCCGCAGTCCCCCGTGCTAAATCACATGAAGAATCCCCACTGCTGAATCAAAAGTACTGCTCATAATCATCTGTTCACTCAAAGTACTATGAAACTGAACACAGAACCTGGGAACATTATTATAGATGAGAAAAAAACACTTAGAGAAAAAATAAAAATAAAACCAAGATGAACTAAAGTTGCTTCGTATTGCTCACTGGCTTCCAAGGAAAATTAAAGTGTTTACTACTGCAAGAGACGTTGCTATTCCCATAAACTCACAGGTAGAGCTTTGCTAGCTGATGCCTATAAATGACAATCCACTATCGTCCATCATCCTTCTTTCTCCATTAATCTCTTTCTGTTCACTATTCCAGTTTGTGGAAGTCCCAATGGACTAATAGAGTGTAGCCAATTTTCAAAAGCCCCAAGCCCCTTTTTAAAAAAAAAAACACACTTTCCCTAGCTGAAGTGTAACACCAGAAACTTTTATTTTACCCCAGGTCTCACTCCATATGACATCTATAAACAATAAATCAAAGCACCAGCATCACCCTTTTAATTTCCACCACTACTCATTTCTGGCTGATTAAAAAGGCTCTTTTTAACTTTATTGGATAAATATGAAATGATGGCCCAAGAATACGATGGGCTGGCATAGGCTGCATTTGGTATCGTTGTAAAATGAAGTTCATAAGGTTAATCAAGTTACCAGCATTTTAGAAGTTGGGAAACTTTCTCTCCCAGATGGCTTAACAGGTGACTCCTATAAATTACACAGTACGATACAGCAGCATCCACCAGTCTTGTTAGAGTAAGGAGTCAGTCAGCATTTCCATTATAAACCCCTATTTTCAGAGTTTATTAGATATCCATAAAAACATTCTCCAGCCTGAATCTTGGCACACAGTGGGTTTTCACCTTATGAACAAACTTTCTGTGTTACAGAAAGCAAGACAATGATCTGCAAGTCACATTTCAAATTAGATCAAATTTTTCAAAGCTGATTAAAAAAAATTTTTAGAACTCCTCTTACTGTTCCTGCTTTGTTACTGAGGATATTAAGTTTAACAAGGTTTTGTTCCTTTATGGCCTACAATTTCTTGCTAACTGATTGTGAAAGCAGGTTATTGAGTTTGCAACATGGTAATTCCTTTCACAACAATGCACCAGAACATCCTAAAGGGAATCTTACATCACCTTCTAACAGAAGGACATCTTGAGCTGTGGTGAAAAAAAACAGAATGCAAATATAGTCTTTAAAAAAAACTTTTAATTTTGTCTGCAGCCCGATTCCCTGTGGTTATGTGCAATAATAGAGGTGGAATAATGACAGTTAAACAATACCTGAACATTTAAGGTGGCAATGAAAGGGAAATTCTAAGCACATCCACATTTCATATATTTCTAATTCCAGCCTACACATACTGACTTTTAAACACTCGCACAGCAGCCTTAACCCCAAATAGCCCAGAAAGAGTAGCTGAGGCACAGAAACAGGATTTTTAAGGACACACGGTGCTTGTTTCCTTATGTAAAATATTAAAACAACTTCAGTAAGTATGTCTTTCCGAAACCTGAGGCAGACAACACCCTTCAGCGTGAATTCTGTGCCATTTAAAGCATGCTTGTTTGATGCTGCTTTGCTTAATGCAAGAAGCAAAATTTTTGTAGGTCGTTGGCTCAGACAGCTGCCAGAAGATCTCAGAAGATCTTCTGGGTGGAGTACAGCAGGACAGCTGCTGCTGTTCACACAGAACCTGCCCCATTCTGCCAGGTGAAGCAAGAAGACAGAGCTGCAGCCTTGCCTCTTATATTTTGGGGGGGAGATGACTGCAGTAACCAGGATGGCAGGACTGCATGAAGCCCCACTCAGCTGTGGACCAGTTCAGAAGTTTGCTCTCACCCCACAGCTCTTCTTCTCCGCCTGCCTGATATCCATGACACAGGGAGCCAGGCAAGGTGAGCATGCAGGATGAGGCTCTCTGCAGTAAATTCCTCCAGAAGCCCTCAGTTTTGTCGTGCTCTGCCTTTCGAGAGGTTCCTCTCGCTGCGCATGCTAGAAAAAACCATAGCTGCATCTTCCCATGATACATCTTGCACCGTGCTACGTGACTAACACCTGAGGTTGCCGTTTTGGCTCGGTCCTTCAAACACATATTTGCTCCGGACAAATAAAAGGTCTCAGCGATTTCTAAAGGACAGTTCACGTGCAGACAGGCTGGCTCAGGTACAAGTGTTGGCAAGGTCAGGGCTATTTCCACGCTGTCAGTCAGGCAGCACATATCCTATTTCTTCCTCTAACCGAACTGCAAAGTCAGCTGAAGCCCATGGAGGGGCCCTTTGTTTTACGCCTCGAGTTCACCTCACTCTCACACAGGGAGGTGCGGAGATTCAGAGCTCTGCATCCGCTTCGAACTGCTGTAATTGCTTACAGAAGGAGTACAGGGCGGGTTGGTGGCAATTTGAGCTGGTTAGGCAGTAACGGGCAAGACCCCAGACTGTTCCACTCAACAGGGTGCATTAATTTGTTGTAAGATCAAATAAAACAGAATAACAAAACAATAAACCTGAAGTATGAATGAGAAATGTCTTGTTGATTGCCTCCCTGGCCAGGCTTCCAGACGCAAGACAAGAGAAGCTCCTTTAACTCACTCAGTGCCTCATCAGCTCCATTATTAACATCCAGCTTACTGTATTTAAGTGTCCTTGGAAGTATGTAAGTGAAACTGATTTCTGTTTACATTTTGGCTTCTTATCTGAGACATCCCCCGTCGGTGACGCCGATGCTGCAGCCTTCCCTGAGCCCTTGCTTTACGTTGCCTCACACCTACTCGAGTGCGGTAGCCCACAGAGACTGAATTTATCTCTCTCCATAGCAATGCAGAAGGGATAAGAAAGAAAAAGAGAGAATGCAGTACATGACCATCTACAGAGAGCAGACACATCCTCGGCATGGTTTCATTTCAGTTAATTTCTAGTAAAATCGCTGTTTTTCAGCCATGTTCCAGTATAACAAAATCGCTATCTTCTTAGCAGTGGTCTGGGAAAGGCACAATCAAGGTCAAGCCTAACCAAGGAAATGTTTCACGTTCTTCCTGCCCCAGAAAGCTTCCCTCAGTCAGAAAGAT
>NW_010563849.1:0-602 GCF_000687285.1 Phaethon lepturus | reverse complement strand
TCCCACGTGATTTCCCAGCTTCTGTATGCCTTTGCTTTCTTCACATAAGTGCAGAAACAGGACATGGTACGCAAACTTTATAGTGAGAAGAGCTTCTACAGTCTCAATGGGCAGAAGACTGTTTGCTTAATATCTTTCACATTTAGAGAGAACTATATTCCTCTTGAGATTACTCCTCTGCTTTGTTTTTATCTAAGGGATGTGAGAAGGGTAATTAAAAGGACATACTTGTCTGCAGCAGCTTCCTAAACCCTAACTACAAGATCTATATGTGTCAGCCCTTGATCCACACTATTTTTCATTGCTACTTTTGTTGACACTATCTAGGTAGTGCTAAGTCCTCCAGCTCTACTGATTTCCTGTGGAAGACAAGATACTGGTTTAAACAGACTACATGACTGATGTAGTTTGGATTTCATGCTCTGCAGCTTTTCTGTGTAGGCTTTTCTCTTTAAATCTTGTAGGGTTGTTGCATTAACTGCACCTCCATTCCTTCCAGCTACCAAATACTCCTGGCTTCTAATATTTTTCCCACCCCTGTTTCCAGAGGAGATGGAAGAGCCTTATAACTATCTTTTTGTATTATATTTTTATTAATATAT
>NW_010563848.1:0-1303 GCF_000687285.1 Phaethon lepturus | reverse complement strand
CAGGCAGCTGCGGGAGAAGGGGCAGCACTCGTCCCCTGCACGAGCAGTTTGCAGCAGTATGTCACTGACAGATGCGTGCTTTTATGAGTTACTAGCGTCGCTTTAGGTGTCACGAGAGCCTCAAGCACAACGCCCAGGAAAGAGGGTGTCTCCCATCTTTACACAGAAAGATGCTTTGATAACGCATCCTGTGCCTCGTTCTGCAACGAGAGGCACCCTCAGACCCGCTCCGCTTCTCCCTGTGCCCCAAGGAGAGCAGGGCTGCACCCGCCTGCTGTGGCACCTCGCTCCCCTCCGCCTTGAGCTCACCTGCGACTGCAGACAGAAGCTGTCGTATCTCCCTGTGCGAGGCTCGAAACCCATAACACGAATAAGAACTGGGTGTTATGTCCCGTGTGTGTCTAAGCGTGTGTTGGAATAGTCTTGACCGATGTCAGACGGGATATTTCGGAGTGTTAGTCAGTACACAGATGTATTCGCTCACACCCATTCCTAATTACAAATGAGTCAGGGAATCAAGAAAAAATTAACAAACAAAAAGGAAAATGCTTTTATTTTTTGTTTCCCTAACTCTGCTTCTGGAAGATCTGTGTTGCATTACCCGCCAGCAAATAACTAAGTAGGTATTTTCCTACCCCGGAGACGGCTTGGGGCTGGGTGGGGGTCTCTTCTGCTCTGGTGGCATTTGGTGTTGGTGGAAGTGTGCGAGGCAGCGCTCGCTGCCAGCCTCAGGGCAAATAAAAGGGTTGAGTTACTGCCCATCCCTTATGGTGGGGCAGGAGGACCAGGAGGCTTTACCCGAGCCTGCGGATGACAGTCGTCCCCCACCCTTGGCTGCTCTCCGTGTCCCTGCCCGAGGGTTTAGCCCTGTGGGTGTTCTGGAAAGGTTTCCACCGCTCCGGAGGCTTGGCTGAGTCTGCTGTGCCACACCTCCTCCCAGCTTCAGAAGCAGCCCCTTGGAGCCAGCGGTGCTCCGCAGAGGAGCACAGAAATTGCTGCAATGAAGTCTGGAGAACCAGGACGGGGGAAGCACCCAGTCACCCTGAGCTGTGGGGCACCCACCGGGGCACGGGGGTCTGGCCACCCCGCGCTGCTCCTGGCCTTGCTGGGGCTCCTAGGCACGCCTGTGGCTCGCGGTGAGTACGGGGGTGCGGGATGCCTGGGGAGGACCAGCGAGACCCGCCTGGCTCCCACCTTGCTGCTCAGGGGCTGGGGTGGGTGATGCCACCAGCCCAGCCCCAAGCCCGGGCACCCATTGCTTGATGCTCTCAGGGATGCAGCCCTGCCTGGTGCTGTTCCCAGG
>NW_010563847.1:0-714 GCF_000687285.1 Phaethon lepturus | reverse complement strand
AATGAGTAGGAACTGGGAGAGGGATTGGGAGCACTGGGAGAGGGACTGGGGGATTTGGGAGAGGGACTGGGAGCACTGGGAGAGGGACTGAGAGCAATGAGTAGGAACTGGGAGGGGGATTGGGAGTACTGGGGGAACTGGGAGAGGGACTGGGATCACTGGGGGGAATGGGAGAGGGACTGAGCAATGAGTAGGAACTGGGAGAGGGTTTGGGAGTACTGGGGAAACTGGGAGAGGAACTGGGAGCACAGGGGAGGGGACTGGTAGAGGGACTGGGAGAACTGGAGGGACTGGGAGCACTGGGGGAACTGGGAGAGGGATTGGGGGGACTGAGGGATTGGGGAGCTGAGAGAGGGTTTGGGAGCACTGGGGTGAACTGGGAGAGGGACTGGGAGTAATGGGTGGGGAATGGGAGTGGGAGGAACGGGAGCACTGGGAGACTGGGAAGGCTGGACGAAGGGCTGAGAGTACTGGGGGGACTGGGAGAGGGACTGGGAACCCTTGGAGATGCACTAGGGGTACTGGGAAGACTGGAAGAGCTACTGGGAGCAGCAGTGGGGGACTGGAGAGGGACTGGGAGCACTGGGGGGAACTGGGAAAGAGCCTGAGGGAACCGGCAGGCACTGGGAGAAGGGACCAGGGTGGAGAACTGGGAGCACTGGTGCCCACTGGGAGGCAGCCTGGCTGTCCCTGGGGCCTTGCTGCCCCCCCCCC
>NW_010563846.1:0-10085 GCF_000687285.1 Phaethon lepturus | reverse complement strand
CCTAGTGATTCTGTGATTCTGTGATATTCATTTCCTATCTTCACTGCAACTTTCTACACTCAGAATGCATGCAGAAAAATATAGTCTGAACTACAGATATTGAAGCGGTAGGTGCCTGCCCTAGCAATAGTTTCGATAAAAAGCACCTTTTTGTAAGAGTCCTTAAGCCAGAGTCCTCTACTTGCCTAATCAGTATCCGAGTTAGTGCTCATTCCCAGCAGTCATGACAAGTTATGGTCCCGCCTTGATTTAAAAGCAGCCTGGCTTCCTCCGTCTTCCTCCACTTTCTTCATTTCTCCAACCTTCTCCCTTCTTTCTATGACTAATTTATTTTTTTTCTGAGTCAAAATTTGTCACAAGTTTCTACCCATGGTCCAGGGCTCCTGCAAATAGTGAGTCTGGTTCTCTAGCAAGATGGTTTCCTGCTGCAGCATCACACATGTTAAGGCAAACCACATCTGTTCAGAGAGGGACCCATTTTAAGAACAGTTATTTGTGGGTTGTAGAAGATTATCAATCATTAAGAGAATGTGTTCAGATGACTCCTTAAAAAATGAGGAGAGTAGAGAAGGCCTTCTGACATGCTGAGGCTCTGGAGTCAGATGGGAGGTTGCTCTGCTTAGAGGAGTTAATCACTTCAAGACAGTTTGAAAATGAAACAGTGCTCTGAAGGGGGGGACTAAACAGACTATTGAATGAAACTGTTCTGGGCTAGAAGACAGGCTTTCCTACTTTTGGAGGATGGAATGACAGCCACAATTTTCAGTGCTCTTTGCTACTTCTGTATTACTGAATATTGTGATATAAGACTCTTATCATAGGAGAGAATAATGGCCCTGGTCAGGTTCAAGCCTCCCTGCACTGTGTACACAGACACACACCTCCACTACCTGTACCTGTGCATGTGCACAGGAGCAGTACTCACATCACCTCCTTTGGGCATCAAGATTAGATGCAGTTCAGAGCATGTGAAGACTCAAAGTTCTCCCATACTCAAGCACCCATGTAAAATACTTACAACTGATAAACACGTGCAATGTCATTCACTTGTCCTTTTGTCTCCCTTTCCAAGAGGTGGGTATACAATTACCAGCACAGTGAAGTCCTAGGAACAATTTCCTCATGTAATATAATACTACAAACAAAGCAGTGATATAATACAAATACAAGTTGTAAATCTCTTTAAAAGACAAACTTTGGGGTAAAATGGGGAGCTCCAGATGAGGCCTCAGACTCAGCACTCTCTGGGGAAGTTTCATTATTTTCTTGACACATTTTAGACTGATAAATACCTCTTATGCATAGAGATTTGTTGCTTTCTTCTGACTGGATTAACTGCAATTAAGCTAGAACTTCTTTGCATAGAGAAATGGGTCTGACCAGCTATTCTGCAGCAGATATTCTGGACTGGAGGACCATGTGGTCTCTTTTCTTTCACCTTTTAGAAACAGATTAAGCTAAGCTGCAAAAGGACACTTTTCATATGGAATGAAAGGATCTATGCAGGGAAGTACATACATTCAGTGATTTCCCAGCAGGTTTCCCATGTACACAAACCCATTTTGAGAAATCATAGTTTTCTTTTTATCTACATTCTAGCAAACCAAAAGAAGAGGGATTAGTTTTGGTTTGCATTCCTTGTTTTCCTCCAGGAAATGTTCAGTGGGGCATTATTGTCCCTTGCTCTAAATTCTTACCTCCTGCTGTACTGGTATTTTATGTACTGTACCTCTGACTAGTGCTCTACAAGACACTAGAGAGAGAAAGAGGGGGGGTTTGTGTATGTCTCTGTAAGTAAGCACATTATACATTTACAAAAAAATTCATCAAAAAGTTCTCTGTAAGCTTCTCTCTGCTCCAGAGCAGCCTTAACACAAACTACCCGATAAATCTAGTTCCTATGCTTCTGCAGAGCAGGTTGCCAAAGGCCTGTTCCGGAGAGCCCTGATTAGATAATATGTAACAGAGAGAACCATGGTTTAGAGGACTTTGTTTTCATTTGCAGCTCATTAGAGGCAGCCGAAAGCTAATTTAAGCCTCCTGGCTGGGAAATACTGGTCCAAGATAAAATCAGGAGCAGACAAAATAGGACTGTTTACATTTGATACAGCTGTACCCTGAGTTCCCATATGACCAAAAAATAATAAGCTACCGAAGGAAGAGATGCTGTCTTCGAAAGCCTCAAACCCCATCCGTTGCAGGGGTACCTGCACTACAGAACTGGTCAAGGGAGGTAGCCCTCTGGCAAAGAGCCCTAAATCTGTGAAGGTGACTTTACCTTCCTACAGTTTCAGATTGCAAGAGGTTCAACTAGACCAAACTCTCATCCCGTTGCAGAGGATCAGACAGGAGCAAGCGACAAAGGCAGGCCTTTACCATTTCCACCTAGACTGCGACGAAGGGAACTCTTTAGCCAAATTAAGAAGGCCATGTTAGGGGGAGAGGAAGGAAGAGTACGCATTTTTAATTCCATTTCCACATTAGTTTAGTTAAATCAGTATAACTTTTGTGTGTGAGCAAGGCTTATTGTCAGAAAGGTAATTCTAAATTAAAACAATAGATAGAGCCGTGCCATCCATTACAACACAGATATGGGCTGAAAGTACTGCTGAATTGCATGATGGCTTCTAAAAATACCAGAATGCAAGGATTAAGTACAAGTGAGTTAATAAGGTGTTATACTGCATTTTGAAGGCTGCTTAAAATTAGCTGCGAATGTGCTTTTTCTTGTCCTAAATACATTCCAGAAAGACAGTTATTTTTTTTTGCATCTCTCTCAGTCTTACTTTGAGCTGTCACACTCTGAAAAGTCTGGCTCTGTAGGCACTAGAGGGAGAGACATAGCTTTGCTCTTGCTCTTCTTTCCAATCATGCTCTCAAGCCTGAAGGAAGCAATTTTAATAAGTGACGTACCGAGGTGAAGCTCAGTCATTTCCCCATATGATTTATTCAGCGTGCGCTGCAGCGCCATTGCACGGTGCTGTATTTTCTGTTCAGAAGGCATTTTCCCCAAGAAATGCCTGTTTTTAGAATCAGATCATTTAAAAAAAAAAAACCAAACAAAACCAACAAACAAAAGACAAAAGGGTCTACAGCTTTCCTGGCTGAATCTCAACTTAAAAGGTTGCTAGGATTTACTGAGTCTCTACTGTGCCTTCTGCATTCTACAGCTGTGCAGAAATGTAACAATTTTTAGCATTTTGCAGATGCGGACAGCACTGCAACAAGCCAACAGGCTGTCAATTACTTCTGCAATCAGCGGTGCTGGGAACCTCCTTCTTCTAAGCTAAAATTCAAGTTGCACAAATTGTGGGCCATATGCAGATCTCAGGATGTGGTCTGTGCCCTGTGAAAATCTCTAAACAACGGCTTGACCAGGTGCTGCCTGACCCCACACAAAGTGCTGCATATCCCTCGGGCACAACAGACTGTATTTAGCTAGGTGTAAGAAGTTTGTATTTCCAGGAGAACTAGGACCCTTGCACAGAGGTGATTCCATGCTCAACCTACATTGCCTGATCTTCCAAAACTGGCACTGGCTGGAATTGCTGCCTGTGTGCATGCCCCCATGGCATCTGAGAGCAATCTGCTCCTCTTGCCCATAAGCAATATATCCTATAATCCACCAGAAGATCAGTATTCCTGCATTGCTACAGATGTAACATTCTGCCTTTTCACTGCTCTTTTCTTTCAGTTTTAATGGACAGCAAGTAGTTGCTGGAGTTCACTAAGTCAACCAAGTTTGCAGTCACATAGCTAAACATGTAATCAGCTCTTCAGTCCCCAAAGACATCCTGTTCTGGCATCCCCTTTTGTCAAAGCTGACATCTGGGAGCTTTGTGACATCAATAGAGTTTAGGTAAGTTTCTCCTGACTGCTACAAAAAGTGTATCCTTTCTGGAAGAAAAAAAAAAAAAACCCTATTCTAGAAGCTGTGCAAGAAGGAAACTTCTTGGATAGCATCTTAGCCTAGAAACTTCCTCCACATCCAAAATCTGCGTGGAAAACGGCAGCTCAGGCATAATTCTGTGTGTCCTTACTTCTGAGAGTGAGGGTCAGCATTTAAACATTATCTGACCACAGCTGCAGATCTACAAAGCAATTGCAATTAAGCATGTTCTGGTACCCATCCTTGTCTTTAGAAGAGCGTGAGAGTTTGCACTGTCTGAATGTATTAGCTAGCAGCAGTTAAATACAATCGAGTTGTCTACTTCTAAGTTTAGGACAGAATACTTCACAGCTGCAGTTCTTCTCCCACTGGGTATGACTAATCAGATCTACTTCCCTCATATTCTCTCCATCTCTTTAGGTGTTTGTACAGACAAATCCTTTTGGCCAAAAGTACTTTCATGTTGAAATAAGTGCTCACTTTGTATTTTTCCTGCATACATCTGTTTTTTCAAATTCTGTCAGTAACACTCAGGGAGTCTTAGTCAGGGAGAAATCACAGGTTATGGATGATACTGTCAAGTTGTTCAAGTCAACGATCGAACAGTGCAATTCATCACTTCACTGCCATGCGCTAGAAGAGGGGTTCTTTCTCCTTTGTTAGCTTTTCAAAGATGTGGGGTCCAGAAAGGATGTTACGGTTTTGCTCCTATTTCAGAATTACTTGCGAACAAAGTGTTTTTTACACAGAAAAAAATGCAGCTTGTATGGTTGGAATAGTAAATTGAGCTGTAATTAACTTAGTTACAATAATAATGAAAATACACTCTTTTGAGGATAGCAAGGCCTTTAGCTAGCTTTAGTTCCAGTCTGACAGAGACAAACCAATTTAAAATTTACAGTGGATATCAACATTGTCAGTAAAGAAGCCCCAAGAGAAGCTGAGACTAATACAGCTATACTCAGCATTTGAAAAATAATCAATTTTGCATTACTGTAAGAAGGGGACTTTTGTAAATTCAAATAAAAGCAAAAATTCTATTTTATGACTTGGAGAATGTTTCTTTTCTTAAGTCATTCACAACGTATAATTAGAGCTGTAGTGTACTTTACTACACACTGCACAAGAGATTCTCTGTCTCACAGTGGCACGTTGTCTCACAAACCATGAGTGACTGACACAGAACTCTCAATCTGTTACTATAAGTTTTCTACCATTCCAAAAGATAGTTGCCAAACTTAATCCTATGAACAAAGTAGATCAAAAAAGAGAAGGCACTTATGATTTTAAAACTTACAGGTTGGTTTTTTTGATTGGCTGCCTCTGTACCCCTTTTAATAAACAGTAAAAAAGCAGAGCACTTTTTACTACCAATTCTCTACTGTAGGTACAATAGCCCTGTACAATTTACAAACCAGCAATTTGTGTCACAAAGTACTGACTGTCAACAAATAATGTAATCACTAATAAAGATATAGGCCATAAAATCATTTGCGATTAAAAGGTCATTGATATTTTTCAGCTGAACTTTTATCATAACATCATAGAAGTCTTATGTTCATGCAAATGGTACAATGGAAAAGTCTAAATTTTGGCTATTGGTTTGATATATAGTGATGCATGATACCTCATTAGAATTTAAATACATACCTTAACTTTTATTGAATGCAAGGTTGAAGCTTTGTAAGTTCATAATACGCAGCATTGCAAAGAATAATATTATGTGTGGGAACGCTCTCACACCATATCTGATTCTCCGATGTCTTCCGAAAAGGATGAAAGATATCAAACTCTCATTACTGGTAATTTATATAGTCATTTGGATACAACATTGCTAAATGTCACAACACTTCAAAAATCAAGTTATTATCAAGAAATCTTTGCACTATATTTGTGTGTTATTATTTTTTATTATTAAAAGAATGCTTACATGTCAAGTCCAGGAGGTACCTGTGTGATTAAACTGTTCTCTAATAAAAAAAAAAAGACTAACAGAGAAATGGAATGACCAAACTCTAAAACACAAAAACACAGGACAGCTAGGAGGCTGTCTTGTAGAGTGCAATATGCTATTCCTCTCTCCTACTGCACATTTGTCTTACGGCTCCAAAGAACAGTAAATGTTTAACTTCTCTAGAAATAGAAAGTTATCTGCTGTCCTTCCCATTAGCTCTATAATACTGTTAGCTCCACGGCTAAATATCAACAGGTTTTGATCGACCAGCAAATCCCTATCTGAAGTTCGGCTTCTAGGCTCCCCATTATGGTAACGAAGAGTCCATTTAAAATATTTTAGGCTGCATGCTTGGATAAATATTCATCTACAGAGGGGTGTGATCACTACTGTAGCTATTTCACAAGCGAGGAAGCTGAGGCTTGAAGAAGAAACGGCTTGCTTGGAGTCACAAACCTCCTTTAAGCCAGACTAAGCAGTGCATTACAACAGCAGTAACAGTCCTAACGTAGTAACTACCATGCTGTTCGTGCAACCTGACAGACATCTATCACACAGCAGCAGACATGATGTACATAGCAGGAGCTAGCCAGGCTGACATCTAGAGACAGGCTGTAATGCTGGGAAGCCCCCCACAAATGTGTCACCCCGATTCCTGCCAGGTACTTCCCCGGTTCCCCTGCGACTCTAAGACCTTGCCCACGCTCTCTGACAAGATGAGCCAGGTAGAGCTGATCATCAAACCAGATGTATGGGCCAGCCACGTGCTGCGCATCAGGGCACCGAGCTGGACAGGGGTCCCAGTGCCACACTGTGTGTATGTATGTGTGTTCAGCTTTAAATGGCAGAAGACTGAACACTGCTGAATTAAGAGAACTAACACAAATGAAAATACAGTAGAAATCTGTATTTAAGTGACCTGAAAAACCCACATGAACACAGCCATCCTTCTCTGCCCCACAAATGGGCACTGCCTACCTCTTAGCAAAGAGCCAACAGGAAAGCATGACAGTAGTCTCAAGATGGTTAAAATGTCACTGCTTTTAAAAAGTGTTCAACAGCAGATTCAAAAGTTTTGATAAAATATCATAATGCTGATAACTAGGCACTATAGAAACAGATCAACTACACTTGATCAACTATAAACAAAAATAAACCACACCTATCAAATAAAATCAGATTATATCTTATGATTAATTATTCTCTTATCCTTGCAAACTGCAAATTTCTGTAACTCACAATGAATCTTCCAGGGCATAAAATTTAGTGACATATGCTACACATAGAAGAATACAATTTGGGTTAAGTTTCAGCATTATTCATTGCTTCTGCTTGACTATTCTCCTGAAATGCACCATTGTATTGTACCTGGAGTCAGTTTTGTTATTTGCAGAATTGCATCTAAAGAGTGCTATTTACTTTGAAGTATTAATTTAAGGTATTTTGTTACCTACATGCAACAATTTTGCCTATATGACTGCAGGTCTGACCTGCAGTCCACAACCAAATATACCATTTTTCATCCATGCACTTAAATGTTAAGAAATTGAGGTTCTACAAGATTGCAGGCACCAACAGCCCCAATCAGAACTGAAGCTGCATCATCCTTTTTTATAGCTTGAAAAATCCAACTTCATTTGTCACCCTTAGGGAGAATGATACATTATACAGATTTTCTATAGTCTACCCAACAACTGTGCAATTCATCAAGTCCACGTGAAAGCACTGTGCAGGGAGCCCTCTCTCCCCCAGAAGTCCCGTTACTATTCCCAGCAACTCCACTGCCCCAGCTTACTCCCTCCCGTAGTTTTGCCTTTGCCACCCCAACAGATTTCTGCAACCTATTTCCAATTCCTGCAAGGCACAATGCTCATCCTTCTTAGAAGCGCTTGTATCAAAGAGTGGTAGCGCTGCCAACTGCAGAAAGGCAAGAAGAAGGAACAAATGTATTTATTTCTTTTTACACAAGTATTATGTAGGCCAGTCACCTAGTTTTTGAACTCCTGATACTCATCTCCAGCTTATTGTTAAAACAACTAATCTTGCCAAGTCTCCCAACAGCGTGACTGTTGTGTGCACACAAACATAAGCCTTGAGCTTCTGAAATTTCTCTGCGGCTGCTCCTCCTGTCTTTGAAAACAGCATCAAGAGCTTCTTACCTATGCAGCCATGTGAGAGGAGAGCTCAGCATGATCCCTGCCACACCTCTGATTAACCTCTCCTCTCCCAGAGAAGTGGAAAAAGGCAGCCAAGCTGAGGATATCCCCCCTCCCCAGCCAAGGCTGAAAAATTCACAAAGACCAGAGCTTCTCCAAGCAAGAATAACTCTAACAGGGACAAAGTCAAATTGCGTCACAACAATTTCCCACCTGCCTTTTCATCAACAAAGTCTGAGCTTGTGCTACTGAAATCAATGGGAATTTTATTACGGACTAAATTGGAAGAGGAGAGATGGGAAGAAGGCAAAAGAACAACAAAAAAAGCGTCTGCATTTCTAAGCTATACTTCTCATAGATAGCCTAATTGCATTCCAGTGCATCTAAGTCAGTATTTTCTTCAACAGTGCAACTAGTTGGCCATAAGATGGGTACACTGTATTTATTCATGCATATAAAGGAAAAAAAAATATTTTCATACATTTGGAAAAATGCATCTTTGCAATGGGGAGGCAAGAACTTACAATACACTAAATAACTTGTTTGTAGTAAAATATCATCCAGGGAGTATTTGTCATTCCATCCTCTATAGCGCAAAGCAGGCATTTCTTTCACCTTTAGTGAAAAAAACCTCCATTAATGTGAAAAAAACAAACAAACAAACAAATGCAACACTTCAGTCTAAACACATTTTAGTGATTTGAGGAGTAAAAAATTCCCAAACCACTATCAGCACCCACACCCCATTCTAAGGCTTGCAGGTTCATCTCGCTGCTACTGAAGCAGCCTGCAAAACTGCGGGCTGGCACGGCCCACAGCCACAGCAACCCTGCGCTTTCCCACCCGGCTGAGGCACAGTGCACCACTACAGCTGGATGTCTCTTCTCTCCTTAGAGCTGACGAATGGGCTGGCAGCCTGTACAGCAACACGGGAGCTGGTGTGCCAGCGTAGAGTTAGTGGTCCATCTTGCTCAAGACACCATTTTATGTTCCACGGAGGTTATGGGACAGTGTGTGTGCCAGCAAAGCTGCTCCTTGTCAGCTGGCAACCAGCTCATCACCTGGAGCAAGAAACATGCTCCCCATAGGAATATAACTAACTATTCTTGTTCTGGTGTAGATGTGCCCCCTCCTCCTTTTTTTTCAATTAAACCGTTAATGATACATTTCTCATGTTGAAATAAATATTTCCTTTTCTTGCTTACTTTCTCCTTGGAAAGAGATGAGTAAGAGAAGAGGTTTTTAAAAGTCTACATTTAATACAAAACAAGCAGAACCTTTTCTTCTTTTTATTAAACTTCGAGAAGTTTGGATATTTATTGTCTGATGATGTGCCTATTTTGGGGATTTCTTTGTAATCATAAGGCAAGAATTTATGATTTAACACTTGAGTGAATCATGATACAAAACACCCAGGAGTTATACTGTTCCTTTCCTTACACAGTCTACTTCGGTAACCAGTCCACAAAAAATCCATGTTCAATTGCTTTACAGACCTTCCCTATCACTTCAGAATCATAGAATAGTTTGGGTTGGAAGGGACCTTAAAAGGTCACCTAGTCCAACCCCCCGTGTGTCAGTTAATCTAGAAGACAGAAATATGCAGAAGTTCTCAGTTTTGTGTTTATCACCAGATCCCACCGACCACTCTGCAGCTCACTGCTCCTTTTCCGAGTTTTGACAGCGACTTCGAAGGAGGATCTACAGCTAGCTACCTCTCGGTCCCGACTACCCGGCATGGCTTTGCACCCTTCACAAATGCTGGGCATTTCCCAAGTCATTAGAAAGGGATTAGCCAACCCACCGCCTAACACAGATGGTTGTTTCCTTGATAGCCTAAAGAACCGCATCAAAGGCTCTGTGAGACGCGAAGTCTGTAATCTGGTTCTCCGTCACCCCGTATTTCATTAACGTGGGCAGATACAACGGGAGAGCCATCCCTGGTTCTCCCCCCATTATCTTTTTACAGACGTTTGAGTCCCGGCGCGGCCGGGAAGCACTCCCAGGAAGGCAGCCGGCTCCAGCTCTTCTCCCGAGATCTCCTCCCCCAGCGCGGCGCCATTTCCCCTCCCGGCCGTGCCTCCCC
>NW_010563845.1:572-5721 GCF_000687285.1 Phaethon lepturus | reverse complement strand
GAGGAAATGGCCTCAAGTTGCGCTGGGGGGGTTTAGATTGAATATGAGGAAAAATTTCTTCACCGAGAGGGGGGTCAGGCATTGGCACAGGCTGCCCAGGGAGGGGGCGGAGTCGCCATCTCTGGAAGTGTTCATAAAACGTGTGGATGTGGTGCTTCGGGACATGGTTTAGGGAACATGGTGGCGCTGGATTAATGGTTGGACCTGATGATCTTGAAGGTCCTTTTTCCAATCTTAGTGATTCTGTGATTCTGTGAAAGGCAAAAAAGTAAGGTTTTCTTTTTGAAATACCTTCCCAATCTCCATTCTTTTCTGCCACGGTTTAAAAAGACATTTGCTCCAGGACTCTGATGTATTTTACAATATTCTAGCAGCTAGGTTAACAGGTAGAAGCAAGTCCCCTTGTAAAGGGGGTGAGTTGTGAACGCAGAGGTAGGTAGCCTGGGGGAAGCCGAGCTAGCCTAATTTTCCAGCTTAAAAAAGGAGAAGCCACAAATACAAAAAGCGCATCCCCCCGACGCAGGGAGTGCTGCCCTCTTTGAAAATGCGCTTCAGCTGGCTTCAGGGTGCCTTTGGCTCCTCTTTCAAGCACGACCTCCCCTTTCTGGCCACAGGCTGCCAGAGGCTGAGGGAATAGAGCTTTTTTTTTTTTTCCTCTCAGTCTTTCTACATAGAGGAATTAAAAATCCCTGCGTGATGTGTGCCCCAATTAACATTCCCCAATTGTTTCCTTTTCCCTTCCAAATGATGTCAGTCTCCATTATTTTTGGCATAATGGCAGTTAGAGAAATGTCTGTTTTTCTAACACACTTTATCTCTCATTTTTGTGTTCTTAATCTCAGGATTTTTGTTTTCTTTTTATCCGTCTGGTTTTGTCTTACATTGCAAAAGACCTAAAACAAATAATGAAAGCTGTCTTAATCTATTACTACTCAGTTTGTACATTATTAATAATGAAGGCAGTGTAATTAGGCTGCAGAATGCACAGTGCACACAACATTAAGATGTCCTTAACTAACATCTGTGGCTGATGCTTGTCTGATATTGGCAAAAACCACCAAGTTTTTACATAAAACCAGTATTTGTGTCTGGCATTGCATTTACAGAATACAGTGGCTTTATTTTTTACTAGCCACCCGTCAAAAGAAAGCATGAAATTCATAGCAATGAATGCTCAGCTCTATTTAAGCCGTATTTAAGGTGCAGATCTTGGTCTCGGTGTCACGGTTGCTTTTCTGAAAACTTTTTTCTCTTGCGCCCTTGGTCGTTGAGCGGACGGGATGCGGTGGGCGGAAACGCCTCTCTAAGAGGCTCTTCTTCCCTTCTGCTCCTGCAGACCTCTTTCCCGTGGCAAAGCCCTGTGATCCCCATCCCCGTGCTGAAATCCAGCTGCGGACAAGGAGCCCAGGGAGCAAGAAGGTGCTTTTCCACTCTTTCATCAGCGTAAGCCGGTGGTTTGACCCTCTGCCCGTGCGGTCCTGGGGGGAGACCTGTGACATGTCAGATCTCTTGGGCCAGGGGCATCAAGAGTGTCTCCTTTTCAACTTGTTCCCGCGGCGGCAGATCTTGCCGGTAATACGCGTAGTGCTGCACGGACATCGCTGCCGCAGAGCTAGCCGTGTCCGCCGTGCCCCATCCCTCCCTCTTCAACAGCTTCGAGCTGCTGGCGGGGGACCGAAGAGGGACCTTTTGAAGAAGAGGGACGTTTCCCAGGCAGGCGAGTCAGCCTCGGCGTCTTTGGCCAGGGCTGCTATTCCAAAGCGAACTGCGTCGGAGTTGTTCTGAACTAATTCAGAGGAAATTCTTCAAAGGTAACACCAAACTTGGGCCAAACTTCCCAAACTTGGCTTCTTTGAATTTTCACAGCGTAATTCATTCAGCATGCAAAGTTGCGCTCACACAAATGGCATCCGGCCTGAAATAGGAGCTGAAGTGGTACTCGGAGATCCTTCCCGTGTGGTTAAAAATATAAAGGAAGCAGTTCCCATGATTACAGACTTCTTAAAAAAACCCTGTGAATAATGTGCTTGAGTTTCTCTTCAAAAGCCGTGGCTGTAACTCTCATGAATGCACAGAACTGAAAGCATAATTATAATTTTTCCACGTGGCCGGTTGGCACTTCCACAGCTGTGACACTGCTGGGGGCGAGGGGGACCAGAGGACATTCCAGCTCTGGGCACGCTGCTGCCTGCCCAGGGTTCGTCAGGGCCCTTCCTTGGATAATCCTGGAAGGGAAAAGGCTACCTGGAAAATGCCTCTTCCTCCCTTAATTCTCTGACTTGGTTCAAGGGGTACTAGATCAAAATGAGCGTTGCTCTGCAGGCATGTACTTCCACGGGATGTTTTGGGTTCCTCCTCTGCCGCACTGGCGTCCTGCTAAAGCTGGTGCAGCAAAAGACAGCAAATTCTTCCTGATTTCTTGGTGTAAACTCGGAAATAAAGGGGAAGCTTCAAAGCTGCTCATTGCAATCGTTCAACGTCGTCCTTGCAGCCAAAGCGTGGCCCTGCTCTGCCCTCGGTCCCCCAAACCACCCAAACCCTTCATGACCTTTGCATGGACTTGGGAGGAGGGTTAAGCCGTTACTACCCAAGACACAAGTGGAAGAACATCGCAGGTTACTGTCTAGCGCAGGAAAAACCGGTGCGCGTCGGTAGCAGGTACCGTAGCTGGCGCTTCGGATGTGTGCACGTCTGAAATGAAAACTGAATAAGGGCTGTTTAAAGGGTTTTAAAAATAGCGTTTACAGTGAAAAGTTGCATAGAATAACTATGCGCTTATCCTGTTAATGTGACCCTCCCTGTCAAATCCAAAATGATTAGCTGACCCCAATCTTCCTGCTGCGCTTACATTACTCGTGTGATCAGTGATGACTCTGCACAAACAAGAAAATAAACCAGTCCTACAGCTGTATTAATGTATCAGCTCCACTGAAAACACAGAAAAATGCAGTGTTTGCGAGAGGGGGAAGGGGAATTGATAGTGCAAGGGATTTTATTGTGGCACATTTGGGAGTAGAGCACACGATGGAGAGTGAATAAAGACCTTATAAAAATACTTGGCAGCAACTCCTCTAAATCTTTCAAGGTATGAGTTTCTTATTTTAGTTGATTTACTGGTCTGACAAAGAAGCAATCATCGTTAATCAAAATAACTCACTCCTACTCTGTGTATGAAAGCTGAAGTGAGATGAAGGTCATGGAAAAGAGATGATAAACTAGCCCGGGGTGTTTAGCGGTTGGAGTTCATTAGGAAGCCCATTCTAGAGGGGAAACGGATTTTTGTAAATGCTGATTATTTTTAAAACGGATTTTTTTAAAAAGGTCTGCGTCTACAGCAGATGCACAGCTGTGATGTTCTTAAGTATGCATGAAGGGATGACTTCCCGACTGCTTTTAGTAGCAGGAGGTTCTGTATTGAAAAGCATGTGGTATTCTCCTGGAGGCAGGGAGGGAAGTAAAGATTTGGCTCCGATAGGAAAGAGTTGAGCAGTGATGCAGGTCTGTAGGTGCCAAACCACATTTTCTGAGTAAGCTTCAGGAGAGTAAGCCACTGACACTTCTGAGAAATTTCTCTCTCATACATAATTGAGATGTCTATCTCATTCCTGAGCCTGTTTCTGTTTAGGTGTCTTTCCTTGTCTTTGGGTGGTGCAACGTCTCATCGCTGCGTGCCTCACCCCGCTCGGGTCGCCCCAGCCCATACAGCGTCCCACCAAGGAGGACGTCGGTAGACACCTCATTCAGCAGTTTGCTGGTGCCCGAGCCCCAACTAAGGCAAAGCTGACCAGGCAGAAGCCCAAGAATCTGTCAAAACGCATATGCTGATGGCTCTTGACAAGTTCCATGTTTTGCCTTGAAACTTACTCCTCTAACTAAAATGTTATCTGTGTTCTGTCTGGGGGTGAGAGCACAATATCTAAATTCCACCAGGAGCGATTGCCCGAAACAGCGAGGACTGCCCATGCCTCTAGACAGTATCAGTCAGCGTTTCGGAGCCAGAATTGTCAATAGCTCTCTTGCCGCTAGCGTTGATTCTTAAGAAACTGAGTTGAGAACTGTGTATTTCACTTGGGTAACATAGTGTATGACCTTAGAGGTGATGAAGGGACACTAAGTCCCTTAGAAGTTTTATTTAAAACTGAACATTTTGCAGCTGAGGTTTATTTTCTGTTCCATTTTCTTCTTGTCCCATGGACACACCTGATGAGTCTATACCTTTCCATTTAAAAGCTTCCATGAGGTATTCGGAATTTCTAAAGTATATGCTTACTCGTTTTTTGTTCGCATAATCGGTAACACAAACGCTCCTGGGGACTGCAAACGTTCACGGAAAGCAAACAGAAGATCGACTTCCAAATACTGGGGACCAGTCCAATATTACGAAAGCTGTAAGTTGTAATATAAATAGCATACACCTATGTCAGCTCATGAATTAAATATTATTTTCAAGAGATGTCTTGCGGCAGCCTACTAGAATAATACATTACGTGCTCGGAGGCAGCATTCGACTGCTACAATGAGAGGGGGGTAATTCAAGGCGTCTCGAATCCCAGACGTGCCAGCAGCTGCGGGTCCATTTGGGGAGCAGCTCTGGGACCCACGCGTGTCCCTCCCGCAAGGCTGGAAACCCGTTACATGACACTTGTGGAGAATAAACCTGGAGGGGGAAGAGCTTCGCTGCCCAGGATAAATACGTGGAAGTAATCCACTGGGAATCATGCAAAAAACGTGGTAGCAGGTGGCAGCACTTCTTTTCACCCTACAGAATACGTATTTAGAGGCAAAATGGAGAGGAGGAGCCAATTAGCGGGATTGCCGAGCTCCAAGAGGCAGGTGCTTGCATTCCGGCTAAGAAACTGCTGCTCTCTATTAGATGAACCGCAGGTGCTTTACGTACAAGAGGGGCTTGGGCCACGAGTTCGGCTCACTGCAGAAGCAGAGGACAAAAAGAGGTCAGGCTCGACGGTAGCTTGTTTCTCGATGAACAAAGGACCCACAAGGCAGTGTTAAAACTCAGTAAAACCTGAATTTTCAGAGCGGAGCAATTATACGCGCTCATTGTGGAAGTCATAAAGAGAAGGTGATGTGTCCTACGTGGTCTTTGGGACGGTGGGGAACAGGGAGGAGGCGATAGCTTGCGCCCGTGTGG
>NW_010563845.1:0-552 GCF_000687285.1 Phaethon lepturus | reverse complement strand
GGGAATGAAATGGCATAAAGGGTTTGGCTTTGAACAGAATAACGGCACTCTGGCCGTACATCCCTGCTTAAAATACAGGGAGATGAACAGCTGAGAACAAACCTGTAGGCTAGCACTATTTTAGGCTAAAACAGAAATCCTTTCGCTCATCTGGAGGTAGCTCTTGCTCGGTCTGAGCCATGCGTGTCTTTTCCCGGCTGCGAAACAGATGGGCTTTACCGGCAGCGGGAGACCCGGCCGGGCTGGGAGGGCTGGAAGGCACCGTGCCCGTCTCCTGCGGGAAGACCAGATTTCGCAGTGTTCCCCAGCAGCCTGTGCTGGGTAGCGAGGGAGGGCCCTTGGCGGAGCGGCGAAGCGATGATTAGCTTGTCTTAGGCACAATTTAGAGCCTTGAAGTCTCTGCTGCAGGGGAGAGGCGGAAGGCGAGCGGGGGCTGCGCACAGCGCTGGCAGAGTCGAGGGGAAATTTGGGGCAAACGGGACCCTGCGTGCTTGGCGTAGCTCCGGCCGGCGCGCTCTGCGAGGGACGGCACACCGAGCCAGGGCTCGCCAG
>NW_010563844.1:0-11830 GCF_000687285.1 Phaethon lepturus | reverse complement strand
TTGTTCAGCCTGGAGAAGAGCAGGCTCCAAGCAGATCGTACTGCAGCCTTCCAGTGCTTAAAGGGGTCTTTATAAGAAAGATGGGGACAGACTTTTTAGGAGGGCCTGTAGCAACAGGACAAGGGGTAATGGTTTTAAACTAAAAGAAAGAGGGTAGATTTAGAGTAGATAGAAGGAAGAATTTTTTCACAATGAGGATGGTGAAACCCTGGCACAGGGTGCCCAGGGAGGTGGTGCATGCCCCATCCCTGGAAACCTTCAAAATCAGTTTGGGCAGGGGTCTGAGCAGCCTGATCTAGTTGAAGGTGTTCCTGCTCATTGCAGGGGGTTGGACTAGACGACCTTTAAAGGTCCCTTCCAACTCTATGATTCTATGAGGGAGCTTGTACTTACTCCTAGACTATTTTCCATAGCTCCAGAAACACTGTTAACAAGTAACATGAGTGCTCCCTCGTTGCTGCTGGGTTCCAACCCTTCTGGGTTCCAACCCTTCTACCAATAATCACTCCTCTCATGCCATGAGGTGTCAGGACAGTGGCAATATGCAGGCAACACAGAGAAATCAGATTTGCTACTGTAAATCCTCTTTAGCCAAATCAGCCAATTTGCTGTCAGAAAGTGGAGCAACAAGTGTCTTGCAGAGGAGAAACAAGTAATTTTAAAGAGGAACTGGCATTACCTTTGACTTTAGTCATTTCTTAATAGTGGAGCTGCAGGACGTCAGTGATTATCCCTCAGAGCAAGTGTAGAGAGTGAAGCTACAACTTAACCCGCAGTGAATGCATGCTAAGCTCCCTCCCACGAAGCACAGCTGTGTGGGTTCTTTTGTGGGGTTTTTTTCTTTTTTTTTTTTTTTTTTTTTGAGAGAGAGTACAATCATCGCAGTATAAATAGAAATGGCTGCACTTGCTCCTTTCACTGAAATCCCTAGGAGATTCAACTGGATCAAACACCTCTTCCCAGACTGTGACAGTCTGAATGACAGGCAGCACCCATTTGGGTACCAGATGTCAGCTGAGGATACTCACACTCTGAGTGGTCTGACCAGCAGTGCAATGCAAGGACAGAGTTTAGGGACACTCTGAGCTCACTTTCTGTCTCATTTACTAGTTTTCAGTTAATGATTGTTGCCAAAACTCGGTCTGCAGAGTCAGCTACTAGCTGAAGCAGAAGTCTGAAATTATCCTGCAGGGACAGGAAAGTCTCTCAGAAAAAGATGCGAATGAGAAATCAAGTGAAATTACTCATATAAAAACATTGTGCTGACCAATACTAAGTAACAATACATCAAATAATTAAATAATTTATTAATAATACAATACAATAATACAAATAATGCCTTAAATAATGTATTAATACATACTACATTACAAATGGAAATAAAAATGTTTTCCCAGGAAAGTTTGATCTATTGTCTCCTTGAGGCTGTACATAGAGATCACAGTGAAGCATGATGCAAAGAGCCGTGTGGTGTCCCTGACCACGTCTTTCCTAGATGAAACAGGACAGCCAGTGTAACGGCATAGCATAACCCAAGAAGCAGAGCTTACTAGCATATATCCTGCACTCAATCCACATGTAGTATTTATGTTTTCATTTGTACATCATCTGTCACTGCAGCAGGAAGTAAAAATGAAAGTCTTAACATTCGACAGAGTTTCAGTATGGAAAATAACACTGTTACTGCAGAGGCTTTTCAGAAACACATGATGTAATATAATTCCAACCCCCTACTTGGTTTCAGAAAGTGTTCTGTACCAAAAACTACTTCTTCTGCAGACCCCTTTCACACTTCTTAGCGTGTTCTGTGTTACGTTGTTTCATGCATTAAAATTACTGCAGCCTAAACTTAAAATGGAGTATGGTATAGCATTCAGCCTTCACAAGTGCATACATCATGTACAGCTTTAACCAACTTGTGAAAGGAATGCAAAACAAAGTTAATATCAGAAAGAAATACTAAAGATAAAGAAATGAAGAGAAAGAAAGAAAACAAAACAAAGTGCATAAAGACACAGTCTGATAGGAATTTATCAGTGTAACTACAAATGCAGCAAAGCTTCCTATTTGTGAAATTTGCAACTTTCTGCACAGAAAATGGAAAAGGGCCAAAGTTTTGCTAATCAGTGACTGCAATAATCTGTTTGGAATTGTATGGACTCAGCTAATTGAATATTTTCAACTGCTCAGAACAGCTACGTTGCAGCTTCCTGGTTGGATAGTAAAGAAAAATCAGGTAAAAAACCAGTTAAGTGGATACGACTGCCAAAAATAAAGAGACTATAAATAAAAAGGAAATAGCATTCATATTTTTCTTTGTGTTCAGCATCTTTCTGCTCATCTAAGCCTTTTAAAGCCCTACAACAGTCCTTTTAATATAGCAGCAAATAAACCTGGATATACTGTATATCTGTCCCAGGTTTTACTTCAGCTTTATCCTGTTTTCTTTTTTCCAGTAATACATCACCTTTGCATTAGAGCCTCTCTGGAGCCCAGGCAATTCACAACTAATCACTGAAGTGAACAAGCTATTGTAGAAGGCTTAACAAGCTCTACTGCTCAATCTTGCATTGTGATTACCTCAGAATAATTACTTCTGGAGATAACTGATGAAGATCATATTAGGCTAAGGCAAAACAGAGACCGGGCTAAGTGTAAATCAATTACAGCTGAAAAGAGAGGAGAGGGGACGAAAATATTACAGGGCTATTGCTATTATTTATGGAGCAGTTGTGGAGAATTCAAATAATTTCTTATACTTACAATAGCTGTTGGAGTTGAAGCCAGCACACAGTAGAGCACAAGAGGTGAAATGAAGCTCTCATCCTCTGTTCCAGGGTACGGTTTCATCAAATTGCCATCCTGACAGAAGAAACCTTGGATATGCACCTGAAAAGTATCAGTGCACTCGAAGTAGTAGGCGAGCAGAACAGTCCCAGCCATGATGACAAGCTGAAAATACAGCATGGTCACAGAGAGACGTTAGTTGATTTTTTAACAGATGCAGCTATGCCTTCGAGCTAGTCTAGTCCTGCAGACCATCCTCCCTTTATCGTCACCCTGACAGCCCTTGCAATAATGGTGTGTGTGAGCGTGTGTGTTTCAGCGCGTCTGCTTTGCAACATCTGTTACATAAACCTTTCGGCAAACGACACTAATGAACGAACGTCTCAGATAGGAGTGGGTCCCTAACATGGCTTGTAGAGGGACGGCAGCTTTGACAGCTACTTTGTCAAAGGGCATGTGAGCGTCAATGGCAGCAACAATCAATGAAAGCTAGCAGGACGAGAGGCAGCACTGCAGGAGCCAACAGTGACAAAGCTAAAACCTGTGCACAGCAGTAGGGAGTTGGAAAGGATTATTACGAAGGATAAAGGAAGCTAAAGCCAAAATGCTTCCCCACTGCAGCTGTAAGCCCATGCTGGGGAATGCGCACCCTCTGCTAACCCAGAAGAGCCTTCTGTGCCCCAGATGAAGCCTCGTCCAGAGGGAAATCTGCCTGCTGCCACTCACCTTTCCTTGGAGCCACAGCTTACAAGCAAAGCTTTAGAAGTCTCCTCAGAAACACCGACTCCCTGAACAACTGGTTGGGGCTACTGTGCACTCTCTGGCTTCCCCACTCCACCACAGCTGCTTTTGAAAAAGAGTCTGTCTTCAGTCTGCATGTTCATATTTACACACGTAAACTGCAAAGAGCCTTTCTTGTCTCTTTTTTGGTAGTCTATTGCTGGCTAAATAGACTGGCTGGAAAACTTCAGCTATGAACTTTTATTGTATATATCCAAAGCTACTGCGCATTGAGCTACTCTCATTGTCTGTGTCAGCTTCCCCACTGCTTCAACAACACATCTCAAAACAATGTCACAAAGGTTGTCATTAATCTCACCTCATGAAATTAAGCAGATATACTAATGCATCATTCTTGCTCCCTGTCTGCCAGACTGCAAAGGAAATCTCACATCACAATCCTCATCACTTACAAAAATAGCAATATTGATTTGGAAATTATGACAATTACAGGATCTGATTCAGTGCCTCTTGCCACTATTACAAGACATGTTACATATACAAGTTATCTTGCCACACCATAGAAAATAATAATAATAAAGAAAGTGAAATAACCAACTCCAAACTGGTACACCAAAACTGTGTGCTGTGAGATTATTGTAAGGATAGAGCTTTGAAAAATAATTTTGGCAACTCTGCCTCAAAGATACACTTACAGGCTATCCATGCAATCCTCTGGCCTAACCTTGCCCATACGCTCCGACACACAAGACAGCCATTAAAGTCATTGTGTATTTGACTGGGTGTTGGACTAAAATTAGAAAAAAACATGAAACCAGAGAAATCACTGATGAAAGTAACAGATCACAGAATCACAGAGTGGTTGAGCTTGGAAGGGATCTCTGGAGCTCACCTGGTCCACTCGCCCTGCTCAAGCAGGGACACCTTGAGCCTGTTGCCTAGGGCCATATCCAGGCGGATTTTGAATATCTCACAGGATGGAGACTCCACAGCCTCCCTGAGCAACCTGTAAGATAGACTTAAGCAGGGCAAAGTGAAGCCTTTGAATTCAGAGATTCTGCACACTTCCACATTTTTTATCTTCAAAATTAGCAATATCATTTTGTAGCCAGATTCTAAAGACCACAGATTAATTCCACCCCTGGAAAATACAGCCTGGATTGTTTAATGTTTTTAGCTCAACCAAATAGCTCTACGGATTCAAACATCAGCTTCTGCTGATTACAGAATTACGGTACCAAATGAAATTTATATAGACAAAGCCCATAGCCCCTTTTTAGAAGCTGAAGGAAATAGGAACCTATGTAATTATTTCCCCAAAAGATGTATACTCTCTCTTTCTCCCGCCGTGTTTTACAGCATGAATGTAATATATCAACATAAAATGTTAATCAAGCATTTGTTTCCTGAAAATTTTAGCTTCTACCTGATGATTCACTAACTTCAAGATCCAGAACCTTGAAATCTGCCACCCCACAATGAACTGCAGATAACCTAACCACAAATGGCCAGTACAAGCCAGTTGCTCTTTGCCGCTCCTTCCCGCTCACACTTCTCCTGTGTCCTGCGGTATCCATTGGAGACAGGCTGTAAACTCAAAAAATTTGGTCTGTGTATTTTTTCCTATGCAATATCCACCTCTAAAGGTGTGTGAACAAATGTATTCTCTTATGTAATTTTACCTGGATCGTATAATAATAGCTTTAGAAGGAACTACTAGAGTATTCAATTTCTTAAAATGTGTAGCTGAAAAAGTACTTACTTTTTTCAACTTCCATTGTTTATCCTTACATTTTCATTTTTTTAAACAAATGTAAAGCAAGATGCTGTTATTTGTGTATTCCCCAGAGACCTTTACAACATCCTGGATGACTCAGTGGGGTTCTCTATAAACAAACACAGTCCTATAATTAAGGACTTAAAACACCTTAATTTAACTTCTTGAGCAGCTATAAATTTCCTGATCAACCTTGGGCAACTCAGTTTTAGAAATTAACATCACAGGAAGGCAATGACACTATCACTAGTCTACCTGACATGCCCCAATAAACACATTAGAGATTACAGAATGCCTGGATATGTAAGTATTTAAGCTCAGTTCCAGGTATTCATATGCCCAAGACTGTCAGAAGCCATCTGGCTCACACTTCCTATCCCAAACACATCCCCAGACATCCTTTAGGTTGCCAGCCCCAGCCAACATACACAGGGGAGAGAACAGGAGATGGTACAACAGAGACAACTGTTTTTTCCTGTTACTGGGAAAGGGAGAAAGCAGGTGCTGAACTTCTATCCTTCTTTGGGTGTCATACGGAAAAAAACACTTTTCAAAAAATGTGGGGTTTTGATACAGGAGGAAAATTTCATTTATCTCAAATGTGTTCTTTAGCCAGTGGTTACACAACTAACTTTGAATTCCCAGTGCCAAAGGCTGCCTCAGTCCTGCATGAAAATCCCTCCTGCACAGAAAATACAGCTCTAGCCTGACTTATGTCAATACTGACCTACACCACCACACAGATACCTCAACAATAAACCCAATCCCGGTCACACTTCAGTTTCTGTGTTTTGTTCTTTTGAGGAAGAAAAAACATATTATATGCAAAAAGAGATTTGAAACATGAAAGCATCAGATCCTGTAGCTGATGCTCACCATCTCAGGGAAACAGCAACAGCAGACATCAGAAATTAGACCTCCAGCTCAAGAGAACCTACCACAGTCCCATGATGACAAGGGATGATGTGAGGTACAGAAAAGACAGTCCAGCTACTACCACAAATGTAAGCAAAACTTCTGTTGCTCATACAGTCAGTGAAGACATGACCACATCTCTGTGGCATGTTCCTGTGCCTCATGTTGAGTATACACTGCTCTAAGCAGCTTCTCAGCAAAAGGCAAGAAGAAACATGGAGAACAACTTTTTCCCTTCCCTTCCTTCCTTCCCTTCACTCCCCTTCCCCATGGTGGCTATTTCATATGTATTTATTGTGTCATGAGTGAGAGGTTGGTTTGTGAAGGGGAAATTCTCATTTTAACTGCTCAGCAGTTTTAATTTGTGACTGGGGAATGATCTGGCACAGAGGGCAAGAAGGCCCATCTGCAGAAGGGTTTGAACTGGCTTGGGAGCAGGGATGCCAAAGATGGAATGATGCCCTGCAAGGGAGTGAGGTTTTCCCTGGTGATGAGATAAGAAATAGCCACAGCATTGTCTTGTAGCCACCCTGGAATGGGAGCGCTCAGGGGCCATCTTTAGGCAGCAGAGCTGGGCTGGGCCATGGACCAACAGCCAGGCTGAGGTGTCCCATGCAATCACTTCCAGGATGGGTGCTGGGGCAAGTGGATATAAGGAATCTGCTATGTGATGCATCTTTGCAGACCTCATGCAGAACTGTGTATTGCGGTACAACTCTGCCGAAGGCATTGTTCATTAAATTTTTCTATTATATTTAGGTACAAAGGTGTGTTTAATTAGTATTGAGTGGTACCATAAAAATTCCCCAACATTTGGTTTGATTTACTGGTCACAGATGCCTTCATCAAATTCAGTCATCTAATCTTTTTCCATTTCTAAAGCTAGGACTTAAAATGACAAATGCACAAATACTTGATTTTTGTAGCCACAGTAATTTTGTAGTAGATAACAACTTTGTCTTTTCTCCCTGTTTTGAGGTTTACAGTTATTGAAGAAGCAGTGAAGAACAGATAGGTTGACTTAAGATAAAGATACAAAACATCCAGTTACATAATTCAGAAAACACAATCCAGTTTAGCACTGACATTTTCCAGGGGGTTTATTTATTAATCCTTATCAACTCATTTCCCTTAGTTTACTTGGGAAAATTTGAAAATGCTCCATAATTCAGTTTATAAAAGCAGCCAATGAATAGAAGTGTCTAAGGTGCTTAATGACCTCCATTACCACAGTATTTAACCATGTCATAATTCTTAATATTTATCATCACTACTCCATTGTAAGATAAGAAACTGCTCTTATCACCATTTTACAGAGAGGAGAAGAAAGCAGAGGCGATAAAATGACTGCCCTTAGGTTACAGTAGAGCCTGTGGCACAGCCAAGATTTACCTTTCTTATGGACCAGACTTTTCCAGATTAGGCAATAATCTGCACATAAAAAAGCTCAATCATATATGCTTAGGTGCCGATTCTGCAGAAGTTCACTCACGGTAGTGTTAAGGAAATATATCATGTGTCTGATTCAGCCCTGTTTAAAAACTCCTGCTTGATTTTAGATCAAGCTTAACAAGATGGTCTCAAATAACTGGTGTGTGTTTCTTCCTCAAAGCTAGCTACTTAAATGGATTAATTCCATAGCACTTAACACCTGTCCCTTGCCACACCATCAAATTCTGCAGCACTCTACAAGCCCTCACTGATTCTGTCCTTGCAAACCTTCCTATCACTGTACACCCTTGCTCATCTTTAAGTTGTGGGAGTTCTCTACAAAAAATCATTTTCTTAAATGTCCAAGAAATATGAAGCAAGTCTTGCAATCTTCTTTGGGCAATGGGTAATTGTTTGGTGCAGGTGCTAATCAGGTATTAGTGTAAGACTGTGTCCTGAGTATAAAGAAAGAGACTCTTCAAAGTAAGCAGTACAATTCAGTCACACTAATCCCAGGGCTACGGGGATCCATCCGATATGCCCCCTTTCACCTTAATACTCTGACGGCATAACTCAGAGACTACTGAACATCCAAAACAAAATCACTGCAAAACCAGATAGTGGCACTGAAGTCCCAGACTGTATACACTCTCTTCATTCACTGCAAAGCACTTCCCAGTTCCCTTAAAAACAACTGGAAGTTTGTTTGTTGTTTGTTTTTTTTCTTTTAATGTTACACACAGAAAAGATGCCCCTGTTTTGCACCCAAGAGGCCAACTCCATTTGGGAAAGGGACATAAAGCTGTAAAAGACAGAGATTAATGTTAAAAGACAGTACACACAGTGGGAGGCCGAGCTTTTTGATCAGCCTATACTGAACACTCCCCAGAGTTCTTAATAGAGGAGCAAGAAATTGAGGGAGAAAAGAGGCTGTAAAAATTTCTTGTGTAGTCTCTAGCCATACAACCTCTATGTCATGTAAGACAGGCATATGGCCACTGCAAAAATCTCCTTTTGTCACTTATATAAATCATAATGCAAATCCATATGAATGAACTTGAAAGCCCCCAAGTACTGCTTGTATTTATACATAAATAGGTAAATTCCTTCAGCTTATCAGCCTTCCCACACACTATTGATTATCTTAGGTATCTTACAATACCTTTTAATGTGCATGACTGATAATTGGAAGATTGTTCTTGCACACAAATGACAACACAAAAGACTACATTTCGATTCCTTCTGAAAGAAACCAAACCAGTGTTCTGCATGAGGTGTTCCTTAGTGGATAGTCAATGAGATACCTATTGAGTAAACCTGCTCAGTTATTTGCATTCCAGCAAGCTTCAGTGGGTTTCAGTTCATGAACTGAAACAGCCACAATTTCATGAGCAGAGCATCACAGACCTGCACAAGTGTCTTCAACTCTCCACACATACACTGTGTCTCACAGTTTCACCTATTTTAACCAGATTTCCACCTCCCCTTCTGAGTAAACTCTGGTGACCACTTGTTATGCAAAGCCTGAAAACTTTTGGCATGCTTTTTTGAACTAGGTGATGAGAGCATGATTCTTGGAATAGACACATTGGAGCATCCAACAGTCATAGCATATGTGTGTCATGAAAGCAGACAGGTTAGCTAGATATGAGACTCCTAAGTTACTGCTGGAAGAAATTGTTAAGAGTGTGTCTTTGCTCTCCACTGGATAATATCAGAAATATTTAACTGTGCATACCAGACTATTTTGCCCAGGGTTGGAGCCAGGTCTTTCTCTGTGAAGGAAGCCAGGCTGTTTTTACTTGGAGATGGGAACTCTAGTCTTGCCACTGCAGTAGAGGGATGTTAGAAGCACAGCAAATTGGAAGAAATCACATGGATTGTTAGATTTCATGACCTACTTTTACCTTTCTAAAAGCAGATTAAGCCTCTATGCAAAAATTACTGAAGCTCTTTCCCAATTAGTAGTATCTCGGATAGAAGTATCCTGATTAGATTGAGGCCTCAGAAACTTATGCTGGTTCAGGGGTCAAAAATCTTTTTGTAAGTGTTGTCTGTATTTATTTGTAGCCAACTGATATCCAATTACTAAATCATCCTTCATCTGATTTAGATTTCTTACCTCTCGTGTTTGTACATGACATAAATAGAGAAAGAAAACATCTTATTCGTTATATTTAATTTTCTTAGGTAATCAAACTTCCTTCAAATACTAGCAGAATTACAGACTCCTGGAAAATACTGGATTTGTATTATCACAAGATAATTTTACTTAAAACAATTATTTTGACAAGCTTTTTCACAGTATGTCTCTGGGAATTTTTTCAAGACTCCTGACATTGCCTATGCTGAAACCCTGGCTACAACTTCTTAAGAAGGGTCTACATTTTCACATTGTAGAGTGATCAAGTGGTAAGGAAAATGTTAAACACACCCTCAGACGAGCCTATTCTTACAAATAACAAAGACGATGAAGACAACAATTAATTAGAAGCCCATCTGATCCAGATGCACTAGCAGCTAAAAGGCCTATTTTCACACTGAGGTGTGAGTGTAGTAGGTACATCTCTCTCATTAGCATTAATGGGAGTTAGTGTGAATTCTCCAGGGATCGACAAATGACTCAGTCTCTACAGCAGTTTGTTAAGCACCTGTTCTGTACCATTTTATCACAAATGACATGCCTTAAAAGGTTTAACCTTCACATTTCTGTAGCATATCCAGGTCTGTAGAAAGACTAAGAGCATATCAGACAGTAAAGGCTCTACACTGTCTGACTGCAGTGAATTAATGTTTTGAATGGATGGTAAAGATCTGTCTGACTGTGTAATCTTTTAGGTTGCCAAGGGGCTGGATGCAGCAAATAATCTACTTTTCGTGAAAATATTACAAAATTAGTTAAAGATAAAGCAGCTAGGGGAATGTGTAATGAACAAATACTTCACTTGGAGACAGTAAGAAAAACAACCTATACCGAACTTCCACTTAGTGGTAAAATAATTCAAGTTAACAGTTTCATTATGCCACATAACCATATATTTTACACTGTCAAAATAAATACAAAAGCCAACAATTTTTCTAAGCCACCCCTCTTCAGAAGTGTTTTTTTCTCCCTCACCTGATATAACAGTCTTTGCAATCTGATTCCAAAATCAGTTTTCCTAAGCAACTGTGGCACACAAAAGTCATGGTCTGTTCTGAGAGCAGACAATTACAAGACATGGCTTCGTTACAGGAGTTTTTAAGTCCAGTCAGCAAGCTGGCACAAGCTGGAAAGCAGCTTGGAGGCAGAGAGAGCTTACTAGCACATAGAGGCTTTTGAAGCTGGGGCTGCGTGGAAATCAGAATGGTCTCTGCAGAGTTTCTTACAAGTCCATTTCAAGAAATAATTGTATTATTTTACCATGTTAGTAATTAAGTTGGGACTAGGTATAGTTTATAAGGCTGAAGAAGACACTCTTAGACATAAGAGGACTTTCTGTCTTCCTAAGGCATTTGTTTCAGGAAAAGAAGTTTTGTGAGACTAGCACAGCCTCTAAAAATGCTGACACCTGGTTAAAAACTGTTTCAGCTTTGGTCCTTGAAGAATTTCTATGTGTGTGCTATGCTACAGAAACTTAACATTACCTAAGAGCTTATCCATATAAAGAAGGCAGATTTCTCCAGCTCTAACAGTGTAGTTAAAGCAGTACAGTTCACCTAACGGCAACAGAAACATAAAGGCATAAAAATGCTCTAACTGGTACAACCCTTTCATATGTAGGAAATCAAATAAATAACAGTATGAGGCGCCTTGATTATCAGGCGCAACTCAATCCACTCTACATGGTGCTCGAACTCTGTCAGTTTATAGCAATGGTTTTCAACCTTTTAGTTTGTAGACCCTCATATTTTACCAGTGATTCGTATGCAATTAAGTTAAACCTACTTTCTTTGACAGGTAACTGTGACCCATGGATCGATCACAGGCTGAAACTGTCGGCTTGAAGGGCGCAGGGACACCTACCCACACGCTGTGCTGCGTATTGTAACAGTGCCATAGCTTTTATGTAGCCAAGGTCTGAGTAGAAAAATGAACCAAGCCCAAAGTATCAGAGACAGACATCTTTGCATTTGCTCAGGTACCCGGGTAGGACAGGAATAATTGGTTGTATTGGGTTTCTGTGGCAAGGTTTTGGT
>NW_010563843.1:0-1223 GCF_000687285.1 Phaethon lepturus | reverse complement strand
CGTGTTTCCCGGGGCCTCCCCCCGCCCCCGGCTCCGCGGTGTCCCGAAGGCTCCGGAGGGAAAATGGCAGAGATGGAACCGCGATGTTCTGCTGCGGCGGCACAGCTCAGCGCGTTACATAACGTCTCCCAGATCATCTCGCCGGTTTGCTCAGTTGGTCCATCTTTGGTGAATTTGGGAGGGCACTTTGTTGGCAGTGGGTATGCCCACTCGGGTGGGTGACCGCGAATCCCGTTGTTTGGTGGGCAGGCGGTAACGGTTCACGTCGGGACAAGGAAATAATTATTGCAAGTCTGAAAGAGGAGGTTCTCTGTCAGGAATGTAAAGGTTCAGCTTTAAATGATCTGCTGCGCTGGTTGAAAAGCGAGTCCTTTGAACCTGGGTGAAGCCTCTTTTCTAAGGAAAGGTAATGTTCGATGTCTGCGCCGTTTCCCCCTTTATCAAACGGCTTTCCTCTAGGCAAGCAGAATTCCAAGGGAGAGAAATACAATGATTTTAAAAGATGGCATCTTTGCATCATTAGGTTAATATTCTTGGGGGAGTGCCAAGAGTGGAAAACATATCGTAATTATTTATGTTCATACCTACTTGCTATTTTTGATTATGAAAAGGGATGTTTCACACTGAAAAAAATAGGAACCTGATATCACTGGCCTGAATTTTGTGGCTGAAAATATTCTGGTGGCTCCTGTTAAAGTCAGTGGGCTTACGGCTGCTTCTACCAGCAGCTTAAATCAGCTGCTCTTGAACTGTAGCAAAACTCGTGCAGTGCAAATATGGCCCAGAGGGAATTACATGGGTGAATCAGAAAGCAAGGCTTGGCTTGGAGGCTGCAGACAAGTGTTTGGTGCCGTATTTCAGGCCCCGGGGACCGCTCTGGGCTATGTTCCTGTCTGTACCGGGCTTCTTCACGGCAACGGGGGAGAACTGGGTCCGCTGGGAAGGGGTCCCTGTGCGAGCTGCTGCCCTGCGGCCTCCGCGCCCGCCTGCGGTGTTGATCCCTGTGCCTCCCATCTCGGCGTTTTCTCTGCTGCGTCTGAACGAGTCTCCCTTGTGCGCCCAGCTATCCCGAAGCGCGCGGCTCTGACTCATGGCCTCCCCTAACGCCGCGCCCCTTTTATTTTAGCGTGGGCATGACTTCAGCCTAACGCCTTCACCTACAGAATAGGTGCCCTTGGGAGACGGATATGCTGTTACTGCCGTTTGCGCTGTCAGCCGCAGCC
>NW_010563842.1:0-3014 GCF_000687285.1 Phaethon lepturus | reverse complement strand
ACCTTAGTGATTCTGTGATTCTGTGAATTACTAGGTTACACTTAATGCCACCCCAGCCTAAGAAACCCATTATGCCTCTCCTGTGGAGAGGGGGATCTCTCATGCCACTCTTCTCCAGGTGTTTTTGAAGACTTTGCCTTTCATGAGGATAAAATTCAGTGCTAACATCCAACCCAACATTTTAATGATTGGAGGGCATTCCCTTCTCCGTTCTACTTTTGCCCATGTCAGGAGTATTTTTGCACTGTTAATAGCCACGGCTTGGGGAGGCGGAGGCAGAGACAGGCTATGGACTTCCCCAACTTGGCAAAAGCAGCACTGGCAAGATGATCCCAGCTATCCCAAAATGCTCCTGACTCAGGAGAAGAGTGCTAAAACCATCACTACATACAAATACGTATTTCGTGGGACACTGAGCAGGGACAGCTATAGCATCCCAGAATACCATGGCAGCAACGCAGCTCAGCTGCAACTGTAGGAAGCCTGCTGAGCTTGTGGGTACGTTATATGGTGTCACATCTAAAATCAAGGAGAACTCTTGCACATAACGTGTGAAACACCAGGCAACAACAATAACAACAACAACAAAAGGGAGGACAGACAGCAGGAAGGGGGTTGCTGTGAGCTCCCGAGCCGCACATCAGGTCAGCCATAAATTGGAGACCCCGGACAGCCTGGCAGGAACTGGCTAAGACTATTTTCCCCGTCTAGCCTGGCATATGAGGGGCACCAGGTATAAATCAATGCATTTAATTAGCCACCTAAAATAAGGATTTGCCATCCACTTGATGGAAAGTGAGAACAGGAGAGCGGCCAGGGCCACCAGGCTGCAGGATACTGATCGTAGTTACCCCGAAGTGAGATGATGGATGGATGGATGGTTCCAAAATCAGCTATGCACATGCCAGGCAAATCCCCAGGCACAGCACGCTGGAGATCATTAGGGGAAGTCAGCCCCTGGCAGAGATCAGCAACGGGCGACTCTCAGCCAGAAACCCTGGGAATCTGCGAATGTACCTCCTCAAGAAACAGTGGGCAACCGCAAATTCCTGCTTTTCATCTGGGCTTCAAGTCACCATTTTTTCGGCACAGACATCACCGTCTCTGCACCTTGCTTTCCTTTGCTGGCAGACAGTGATTTTGTCCTTGGCTTTGTCGTGTCCTTCCCACCTCTCCAAAAATAGTCTTGTTTTTTCCTCTTTAGATTTATTTTTAGCCATTACATTCCTTTCATCAAAGCAGGCAGAAAACATTTTTAAAGATATTTATCTTCCCTTAGTGGCCTGACTCTGACCTCACATAGCATGGAATAAATTGGGAGTAAACTCCCTGAAGCCCAAGAAGTATTGAATGGGTGTAAAAGTAGTGGCACTCTCCCCAGCAGGAAACGTTGCTATAAATTGCCCCAGTTTCAGTCTTAACCTTACAGAGAAGAAGCTAAGCTCATCGCTTATATGCTTGGAGGCTGATTTGTCTTTGTAAAATCTGGCAAAACTGAAGGAAGCGGCATTTGCAGTCAACCAGCTAGGTCTGGTTATCTATTAGGAAAATCGGTGGATATAGTTAAAAAATACAACTTGCTCTGCAACAGTATGGTTTGGAGAAAATGCTTCAGACACAGGAAATGAAACATTTTTGTCTGCGATAGACAAACAGCTTCATCTTGCAGGGAAAGTGCCTTAGATTTGCGCTAATCGCGTGACAAGAATCCAGTGTGAATTCCACGCGAAAAAGCCAATAGCAGGGAGGGTTGCAGCATCCAAAACTCCTCCGAACGGGCAGGATGCCGCCCTCCGCAAGACCCTCACCTGCAGCGGTGGCAGGAACAGACGTGCAGCGAAGGCAGCAGCTCCTGCTCAGTTCAATGGCAGCAGCACCTGAGGTGGGGTGGATTTCCCCGCAGAGCAAATAGCTGTCAGCTTGCTGAGAAGACAGCCAAGAAACGGCGGGGGGAAAGGCTGAAATTCAAATAAAACTCAATACCCAGAAAATGGGAAAGGTCAAGCAGTGCCACTGCAGCACTGTATTTCATTTCATTTTGGACACGGTGCAAGCCAGTCTTTACGGGAGGAACATAATGCTGGTGTCATCAGATTTTTCTCACACCACAGTTTTGCAACTGTCAGTGAAAACCAGGTCGGTCCAAGCCCCTGCGCAGGCAACTGCTGCGTGGCGAGGCTGCTCAGCACGGCGCACGCAACGCGGGCAGGCTGTCCAGCCAGCACCAGTGCAACCCAAATTTCTACATAACCACAAACCTGTGTACCTTAAAAGATGGGAAAGCGTCTCCCAGAAAGCTTCGTCTCTCATATGGCCACCGGAGGTGGGGACGCTACTCTCAGGAGACAATGCTGTCTGCTAACCATCGCACACCTCTGTCGCAGAATCACAGAATCATTGAGGTTGGAAAAGACCTTTAAGACCACCAAGTCCAACCATCCACCCAACACCACCATGCCCGCTAAATCACGTCCTGAAGTGCCATGTCCACACACTTCTGAATACATGACATACCTGTCCTCACCAGCACGCTCGCTTCAGAGGACCCCCGCGCTGCAGGGACCACCATTCTCGGCTCCCACGGCCAGCGACTTTGGGGCTCCCATAACTTTCAAGCGGTGCCCTAAGCCTCACAGCCCTGCCTCCGCTGTCCGCCCTGGGGATTTCTTGTCCCAGAAGAAGCAATCCCAGCACCGGCCCGACGTGTCTCGCGTACTTGCAAGGGTTTCCCTTGGATGAGCTGCGGTGAAATTGAAAGGGAAGAATGAGAAGAGAAAGTTGCGCCAGAGGAGGAGGAGGAGGAGAAAAGCCTTCTTCAGTCACCAGCCCAGCTCCTCAAGCTCATGGCTGTGCCTGCGCCAAAGCTCTGCCCACCTACGGCGTCTTCTCCCGCTCCCCCAGCCCATCACGGGTTTTAGTGGCCTGGGAGATGCCCCGGGTGCTCCGCCTCGCTCCCCTCCGCTTTTCATCTGAAATCCTCTTCGCGGCGTTACACGGCTGGGGCACGGGCCCAC
>NW_010563841.1:604-4601 GCF_000687285.1 Phaethon lepturus | reverse complement strand
TAATGATTCTGTGATTCTGTGATTCTGTGTAAATCCACCTTTGTCTTTAGTAGGTGCTCTCTCTCCCTGTCTCTTCACTATTTTCCAAAGGGAAAGCCACATCACCCAAAAAAGACACTCAACACTCTTAGAGAAACAGTGTTCTGTTCTTTCCTGTGTTGAGGCAAGCAGAAGTTCAAAGCACCTCTCCTCTGAGCACTATTGCACTGCTCAGCTGAAACTTTATAGCCTTCTGGGTTAAACAAAGCGGAGAAAAAAATTATTTCATTAACTTATTTATTGAAAGACCTTGTCTGTGTGACATTTAACACTTTTTATAGACTGTAAAGTACAGAGTGTAGTCAGCTAGTTACTCTACCTGACTGGGTTTTAATTCTGTGTTCTCCAGGATGAAACATCCTCCAGTGTTTCAATGCCATCTGTAGATGCCACCATCAGTACCTCTCTTGTAGGACATGGATTGTTTTTTAAATGTAATGCCCATCTCTTTCAGGTATTTCAAATTAGATAATTACTCTTGATTAATCTTGCCTTTGTGCAAGATGCATTACATGGTTAAATGGGATTTATCTTTCTAAAAGCAGTAGCTTTATCAAAAATCTGATTTTTTTTTTTTTTGTCTTTTGCTTCATATTTTTTGGAACTTCAAACAATACAGTTCTTTATAACCTTTTAATCTATCCTCCTATACTATGACCAAGTAATTCATATACTCGGAAGTCATGTACATGAGACCAGTTTTTCAGAAGACATAAATCCCACTGAGATCAGTTGGACATAAAGAACTTACTATGTGGCTAGATAAAATGACAACTTTAGAATCCTAAGAATAAATAAATGGTGATATCATCTGTCCCGATTTCACCAACCACTATAATTTCAGAAAATTGTTTTTAAAGATGATTACTAGATTTGTTAATTCAACTTTTCCCATCAGAACTAAGAAATTGGAAAATATTCAAGACCAGAATTAAATTTCACAGTATGATAAGGAACTAACAGATCTCAGAGAATCATGAAGTATGACTGATCTCACAGTAATTGTGAAGTAACTGAATACTATTATTTAACAGACAGAGGCATATAAGCTTTTAAGTAATAGCTCATTTCTAATACCAAAGACTGGCTAACAAAGCAAAATTTGTTTTGGTCACTTACAAATATAGATCAGTTCATTATACTTAAAATACCTTTATGCTGTAGTGGACTAAATATAATAAAAATGAGAAATCTCTGAGTTCTAATCACTATTTTGATACTTATTTTATGTAGCTATTTTTAGGCAAGATTTCCTGTGTTTCATTTTTGATACCCATAAAAAAAATGTATATGGTTCATAAGTACTAACAGCACTTATTTGTGTCAGATATTGTGATGATCGGTAAGTTTGTTCAGCTTTTTGCAGAGTCATCTTGAGATTCTTAGTGAATGAGTTTCCACTTACTCTGCTCTATTGATCTTTATTTTTTAGATAGTAGTTTTGAGTAAGACAAATTGCACTGTTCTCAGAAAAATAGTGTTATGCAAGTAATTATTACTAAACATAGAATTAATAGTTTAGAGTTAGGATTTGGAAACACCGGTCTGGTGCATAGATTGAATATGATAACTCACTTATAACGTTTGGTCTTGTTTCTTCCAATTTGAATATATGTCAGTTATTTGTGAAGCAGCTTCTTCAAACTTATAATGCAAGTGGGCCACACATATTTGTAAGAGAGCGTATTGACTTACATGAATAATTGTTTTAATAATTTATCAGAGTTCTTTGAAGACGTGACTGTTAAGTTTCATACGAGATATATGGCAGATGGGTGCTGTTTAGAGTATAAAAATAATTTGAAAATAGTAACACATTGATGCACATACACACACAAAAATAGATGGAAAGACAGCAGCATGAGGTGTAACAAGGATAATGAACACACCTATAAGGTGATACAAGATTTGGTTTTACAAAGTTATTAGTTTTTTTTAACAGTAAGTATACTACAGTTATGACACCAGAGAGATTGTCTGAGAAGACATCTTAATTTCATAAAAATAATAAATAGTACAGATATAATAGAGATCATTGAAGATGCTAAAAAAAGCCATGTAAAAATAAATATTCCATAGGATATTGAATAAAATATATTTAGCTACATAATATAAAACCAGATTTGATGTACAAATATGAAATAATGGTTTTAGCACTGACAAACTAGGCAGTGAGTGTTGACCAGTGTGAGCAGTGATAATTGTTAGCCAAGAGCAAGACTGAAAGTTGCCAGAGAAAAAACTTTATCAGGATTTTACTGCAGAAAATGTCTGATGATAGAACACATGAAGAAAATATAATGGGAAGTAAAGTTTAGTAAAGAAAATTAACTGTACAATGCAGTGGACTGTTTTGTAAATATTCTGTTCTATTTCAGTCATATATTTTTAATGAAATGCCCCAATGATATCTATATCCTTATCTATATCTATACAGGTGGAAGGATAGGACATTTTTGTGTACACAAATAGGTCCTAATAGGAAGAAAGACAATAGTAATTAGAAGGCAGTAGAGGCAAGGTAGTGCATGAGCATATCCCTGGAAAAGATGAACTTTATAAAGAAGGAAACATAAGGTGTAAAAGCGGAAAGTATATTAGAAATATATTCTGAAATTTAGCACTGAATTAAAGCCTATGTACTTGTGAAGACATTTGGAAAAGGAAACATGGAAAGACTGGAGAAATCCTCCAAGTTTTTATTTAGGGCTTATTTTTCTTCATTATGACTAATGTAAAATTGTTAAAACATTATTTCATTTCAAATGTTATTTGAAAATATCTGATATTATTATGAGAAAAACTTGAACATCTTAATACATATGCTACTTTTTTTTTCATAAAGCCAGGTTATTGAATGATTTTGAAATAGGCAGATATCTATATTACATATAGGTAGGGCCAGATTTCTTATTTATTGAAAGTAATAATTATCTGTCTACTGACTCAGATGTACTTTTGACCAGGTCTTTTGATACTTTTTTATTTCTTGCATTTTGTGCATATAATTATTTGCTGCTAACATTACTTTTATTTACTAAAGATCCTTAAAGAAGTCTTCCTTTAGATTATTTCTCTTCTTGGTATATAAAGAAAAATCCTAAAACTTCGTTTAACATACAGCAGTGTAATGCCAATCTTTTTCTGAAAGTGCAGTACAAACACAATTATGACAAGTACTTGTGTCACATGAATAAGCAGTAGGATTGATGCTCTCTGCAACAACAAGCTAATACATGCAGCAGTTGAAAGAAAATTAGTAAAATGCAAATTTGTAACTTTTACTCTAAGTCAAACAGCAAAGCTAAAAAAAAATCCTTTTCACATTTTTGAGGCTGGTGGTGAAATTTGTGTCACAATATGTCTTAAAACCAGTGAAATTGGCCAAAGTGTCTCTTTAGCTGCAGCAATCCATTTAGAATGCATAATCCATTGACATTGCTGAGAATTTTTCCAGCTGTTCAAAGCACCCTTAATTAGGTACCAAAACCCAGACCAATAAAAGTATCTATGTGGCAGATTTTCAGAACATGGATAGGTAAGGTTCTGTAACAATTCATAAGGTTAAAAACTCAAATGTGAGAAATCAGTCGCATGAACTTATAAAAACATCCTCAACATGAAGCTTTTCTATGTTAAAGCATCAACAATATAAAAGCAAAATTACTTACAATAAATCAATTAAAACCCAAACAGCTTTTCTGATACATTACAGAACTGAAACAGAGGAAACATGTAATGTGTCTTTTTTAAAAAATAAAGGATGATTTGGGGGGAGAAAGGGAAGCATTTGGAAAAGCAGAACTGAATTATGGCAATGCCCTAGCTGGAACCGGGGAAACAAGCAAATTACATTACAGTTTCTGACAAAAATAGACTTCAAATCTATCTGTTTTTTAGTGAGAGGAGAGCATAAACTTTACTTTCATATGTTCATGGCCTTTTTTATTAATTCTGT
>NW_010563841.1:0-573 GCF_000687285.1 Phaethon lepturus | reverse complement strand
CCCCTTTCGCCCCCCCCCCCCCCCAAATATTTAGGAGCTTCTAATGTGGATTGAATGCAGTATTTCACAGACATGCTGGTATAGCAGTTCCATAAATGCAAATAAAAATATTTAGATTCCCTGGAAACAAAAGTTTAGATCTTGTCCAAGCTGACTCAGGTCATTAGCTTTCAAAAGTGAACACACTGAGTGCCATGGCAAATGCATTGTGTAAAATTGAATTAAAGTATTGTAAGTGCAATTCCATTTTTTTTTTTCAATGTGGACGGTAAAGGTCCTACACCATTTTAATGAGAAAACGTTCTGCCAGCAAACTCAGGCAAAAATGTCCTCTCCGGTTGTTGTCCTTAGCCTCTTCTTTGAATAAAGAAAATGTCCTGCCTAAGCAAGGGTGACTCTCTTTGAACAGTGCCAAACATGGTGGCAGTTTTTACAATATCTGCCAAATATTTTGAAGTAACAGGCAGCATATAAAAGTAAATGAGAGACATTACTTCCTAGAAAAGTAACCACAAAACTTATATTGTGTCCTGGTTTTGCTGAGAATCATAAAATCAGTTTTCTGTTTAGGAA
>NW_010563840.1:0-1542 GCF_000687285.1 Phaethon lepturus | reverse complement strand
GGAAGAAGGGAGGGGTGGGGGGAAGGGGGGTTTAAGATTTAGGTTTTTTTTCTCATTACCCTCCTCTGATTTTGCTTGGCAATAAATTGAACTAATTTCCCCAAGTTGAGTCTGTTTTGCCCATCACTATAGCTGCTGAATGATCTCTCCCTGTCCTTATTTCAACCCACAAGCTTCTTGCTATATTTTTCTCTCCCCTCACCAGCTGATAATGGGAGTGATAAAGCAGCTTTGGTGGGCACCTGGAATCTAGTCAAGGTCAACCCACCACACTCCCACCTCAAATGACTGAATTCCAGTTCCATATCCACTAAACCAATGGATGTCTCATTTTTCTGGTGTTTGGCAACATTATCCTTACCGAAAATTGAGACGAAAATATTTATTCTGCCTTTGAACTAAAGCTAAATTACCTTTAATCACTGTCCCACTTCAACTGTATAGCAACGCCACGTCTTATTTCCTTGTGTTTCTTTTGCTTTACATGGGGGAAGAACCTTTCATTATTTGTTTTCAGTTGTTCTATTACTTTTTCAGAAAAGTTTGCTTTATCCCTATACCTAGGAATGCCAAAGTCCTAATTTCTCTTTTCATTCTTTTTGTCCACTCATTATTAAATCTCTGGTTTTTGAATTGTTGGATAGTCCTGTTGGGCCCAAAACCCTTCTCTACACATCCTGAGACACAGCTCTGTGTAATTATCAGCCACTTTATCTAAGACCCTTAGGTGTATTATTTTAGACACATTACCAGCAAACAGGGGGGCTGCTCTTCCAGTAACAATCCTTGGTGGGTAGCGAAAATTCAGTTTCTTTCCGTGTGCCAATTTACCGTCCTATTTACCCAACCATAGTGCAAGGAAATGAGTTTAACCTTCTTTTTTTTCCTAAGTGCTACTTTTTTGAGAGAGAGTTTTTAGAAACTTCCTGTTAGTTTTGAAGCCAGCAATATTTTGTGTGTCTTGGCATTGCCCACAGAAATCGGATTCATTTGTCCTTTCAATCACTGGATGGCACTGAATGACAGTCTCTGGGTATTGGCAGCGCAAGCTGAGTTTATGATGCAGAAGACAGAGAGATAGATCTGAGGGGTCTTGTATATCTCCGTAACTCAATGCAATGTGGGGCAGATACAAGCCTCCCAAAAACACTGCAGGTGGAATCATGTGGTGCTGCTACTGAGTTAATAAGCCCTGTCCCTTTTAAGCAGGACTGGTTAGTTGTGGCCCATAGCCAAACTGATGCTGGTTGCATGGAAGGATCAGTTGCAGATGGTTTGGGGCTACATTCAAGGCTTTTAATGTGCTGTGTGAAAAAATCAGCTGTTTTAATTTGGAGCAGTATATAAAAATGTGATTTAAATATAGCTATCCACTTGTATGCAAGAGAATTGCTTGCTGCTGCTGTTAGTACAGCTTAAAGATTGTATGGTTGTTAATTATGGTTAATCTTACTTGTCTTTAAGCAAATTGTTGAGATTTCTTCAGGCAGAATAATAAAAAAAGATACTTTCACTTTTGCCTCAGGTTACAGACTTTATGTA
>NW_010563839.1:0-1056 GCF_000687285.1 Phaethon lepturus | reverse complement strand
TGTCCTATTAAACTGTTTTTATCTCAATCCAGGAGTTTTTTTCCCAATTGTCTTCCCCGTCCCACTGGGGGAGGGGGGGGTGAGCAAGCATCTGCGGGGTGCTTAGTTGCCGGCTGGGCATAAACCATGATAAAGCAAAAGAAAACAAAAGAATTATTCTCTACTTCCCATCAGCAGGCAATGTCCAGCCCCTTCCTGAGAAGCAGGGTTTCAGTATGCATAGCAGTTGCTCCAGAAGACAAATGTCAAAAAAACAAATGCCCCCATTTCTCCCCCTTTCTTTTAGTTTTTATTGCTGAGCTGATGTCATACGATATGGAATATCACTTTGGTCAGTTTGGGTCACTTGTCCTGGCTGTGTCTCCTCCCAAAATCTCACCCACACCCAGCCTAGTGGCCTTTGGGGGTGAGGGGGGAATGCTGGAGACACAGCCTTGATGCTGTGCCAGCACTGCCCAGCAGTAACCAAACACTGGTGTGTTATCAACACCATTCTAGCCACCAATGCAAAACAATACAGGGTTGCTATGGGGAAAATTAACTCAATCTCATCCAGACCCAATACACATGCAAAGCTGCAGAAATTAATACAATGCTCACAGAAATACAATACTAAAGTAGAAACTAATTTTTATGGAGGGGCAGTTTATCCAAAGTTCACCTTGCATTTGCATCTGTAAAGCTGACAACAGTTAGATGCTGAGTATAATTGTAGTCAGGAATACACCATATGAATATAAAAAGGATGGAAAGTTGTTTGAGTTGGTGTAGCCGCACTGGGACAGTAAAACTAGTTTCATTTCATGGTTTAACAATTCAATAGCATGTAGCTTTCCACACAAGAGGATTTTGGAGAGGTGGTTTATGTTTTTGCTAGGTGCTTAGAAGTTCTTTCCTGAGACAAGACCTCTAGAATTAGGGAGTTTGCAGCTTTCCTCCCCTGTTCACATCTCCTTGTCATTCTTTTCCCCACATCTTCCTAATAGGTCTGTCAACACAAGCATTTGCGTAATATAGAGTGGATCCATGTTGGGATCACTCTGCACAGCTCGACCT
>NW_010563838.1:0-2437 GCF_000687285.1 Phaethon lepturus | reverse complement strand
TCGCAAAAAGCGCAGTTATTTAGGTTAGATTTTGAAAGGAGACGGTATCTTCAAAGGGACGTCACCAGGCGGGGTGCGTGCACATCGCGGTGCCGAGCAGATGTGATACGTGCTGGCTGTGCTGCCTGTCCCTTCGGGAGCTGCTAGATGAACTGGGTGGAAATCGAGCGTTTCTGAATTCGGAACTGTTCCTGCAAACAAATCAATTTGTGAAGATGTTAGTATAGTGGAAGAGAAAAATGCGGGAATGTCGTCTGTATAAAATGGTTGTTTTAGAAAAATGTGTGATTATTTCTTTGAGAAATAAATTGTTTCTTTTGGTGATTTTTTGAGGGGGGCTGTGTGCTGCAAAAATCCAGCAGTAGCAGAAGGGCACAGGTGACAAGGAAGTAGAGGTAGTGAAACCGCATGAGAGAAACCGCATGAGAGGTTTAACGAGAGATGTAATGGACAGGAGACAGGTATGTGAATCATGAATAATGTTGAATAAATAACTGGGCTATATCTTCTTTAGTGCTAAGGAAGAAGGGCTGTGATGAAACAACACCACGTTCCGCAGTGACAACAAGGAAACAATTTGCATAATGAATAATTAACCGATGGTACTTACTACTGCAGGGGAAGTTTGAGGGTGAGCGCCTGAGGTCGGGCACTTGGAAGGTGCGATGGATCACAGGCGCCGCCGGGGCGTGCGTGCGGGCAGGCGTCACGCAGCTCCCTGAAGGCTCTGTCTGCCTGCGTTTGGTGCTGACCCTTGCCAGACCCGCTGGCATACAGGGATACTATGGCAATTTAAAGTAGATAGAAGAGAAAGAAACTAAAGCCTTGGCATCCCCGGTTTCACTGGAATGGGTGACAAAAACTGCTGTGTGTGGGAGTCTGAGACGTGCCAGCGTGGAAACCCAAGAGCATTGTTGCTTGCGAGGCGGCGCGGGCTGAGCCGTGAACACTGCCCGTCAGGTCTTCGGTGGAGCTGAGCACCCTGATGGTCCATCTGGAGGGGACGGGGATGCTGGGTGCGTGCTGAGCTGAGCTCTGCGTTTGCAGCATGTGCTTTTGCAATTTAAAGTTTGTGAGGCCTGTGTCACTCTGCTTTCCTCAGCTCGTGTCGGATCAGGTCTAGACTAGAACACTGTAAAATGGAGTTGGACTTCCCTGGACTTACAGGCTGGGCTTCTGAGCTACAAAACTTCTTCAGGCTTAGTTGAAACAAAAGATGTTTAAATAGAAAAGCGATGGCCATGACTGAACACTCAAGGTTTCATAACGAGTTAGTCTCCAGACTTGAGAAAATTTTGAAAACTTACTACTCTGTACATTGTCCCTATGAATTAACGGTAATTGTGGAGCCTGCCTAGCTTACGTGACACCTAAAAGTACAGGATTGTGCAGTTGTTACTTACTCAGGCTACTAAGGCAAGATACACAGGCAACTGATTTCGTAGTCTGATATATGAGAGAGAAAGTGACGGGGCATATTTATTGTCACATTTCCTTAAAGCCATCATTGGATTAAATTTATTTTGAATGGCAGGTAAGAGTCTGCGTCCAAGGCTGCTTTGTGGTACTAGGAGGCAGCTGAATCAATGGGCAAGATTGGGGCATTATGTGAGCAGTTAGTAATTTGGTTGAGTCAGGAAGCAGTGCCAAAGCTGTCCTGTGGAAACTCCACTTGGCTGCAGCGGAGGGTATGGTTTCCATACATCCACTGCACAGCGCCGGCATTCCCTGCGGTGGGAGCAGCCTTGCTTTGTGATTTCTTTTCATTTACCCACAAAATCCTCCTTTATGCTCGCTGTCTCAGAAGTGTTGTGAAGCACAGCTGTGCCACGTGCCGGATAGGCACGAGCTTCGTGTTTTTCTGCGCTGAAAGCCGTATTGCAAACACGGGAAATCGCCAGTTCAGATGTATCCGATGACTGCCTATGGCTCAGACCCCCAGGTAGATGTCAGACCCATGTTCTTCACCCTTGTGGAAGAGGTGTTAGAGTTTTAGATCTAGTAGATTAACAAGGCAATGGATAGTATCCATCTTCAGGAGTGTCAACAAAACAGCTTAATTAGTGGAAGCAGAGAATTTTAATTTAAAATTTCTCTGGTATAGTGTTACCTAATTGTGGAAGTAATGATAATCGTAATTCAGAAGAGCCTTTACTCAGAGGCTTTTCTGTAGGCAGCCACGGCCAAGGAGTCGTTCCTTCACTGACCGGCTGCGGTCGGTGTACAGTGTTGTCAGGGCTTTCAGCCCGGTTCATGCCGGTGAGACTTGGGAGCCGGTGAAAGAATAATCCTAAGCGAGGTACTGGAATGGGGTTTAGTGGGGTGCCGTGCAGGTTCCCGGGGTGCCTCGCCATCGCAGCAGCTGCACCACGGGCACCTCGGAGGGGCTGGGGGCAGGGGTGAGGCTCCGCGCCGGGCTGGGGTCAGCGGCGGGCAC
>NW_010563837.1:582-7201 GCF_000687285.1 Phaethon lepturus | reverse complement strand
CAGTGGGTCACTGAGGTGCTCGGTTGAGTCCACTCTTATTGTGTGCGGAGGTGAGAAAACTAGCCTAGGCGCTGTCAGACTTGCACTTTTCCTTAAATCAGCCCCTTTACGGGCACGTTATTGCGCTTCCCGAGCCCCGGTTTGGGCGGAGGGGCTGAGGCGAGCCTGGCACCCGGTGGTGTAAATCAGTGCTGACAGGCAGCTGGATGGGAATTTTCTGATAAACATTTTCTTTCATTGGTAGTAGTGTCAGTCGGTTAAATCCCAATGTTTTGTGGAAGTGTGCCTACCAAACGGGTTGAAAGAGGGGTTTTGGGGCAACACTGTGTGCCAGGCTGGTTGCCACCAGTCCTCCTCCTGAGCCTGTGTCCCCCATGCCCGGTTGGAGGGCTCTATGAGCCCGGGTTTCGCAGTGGGCAATTGGGAGCTGGTGGGGGTGTGTGTGAGGCTGGTTACCAAAAGCCCTGGCTTGAAAAGCCTGGGGTTGCTGGCCTTGGGAGCCTGCTGGCCTCAGAGGCTTGCTCTGGAAAAAAAATGACTTTTTCTTCCCTCTGGGAAGATAGCGAGTAGTGTGTCGGAATCATCCGTTTGTTTCGAGAGGAGGGGGGCAATGTAATTCAGGTGTTTGCACAGCAAGCTTATGAACTTTCTGTGGGAAACTTTTAAACTTGAAGTTGTTGTTCCAACTGGAAAAGAGAGAACGTCAGCTCTGCAAAACAGAAGTGTCAGACTGGGAGCAGTGCAGGGGTCTATCGCAGACCGGGGTCTCCTGCTGTGGGTTGTTTTTGGTCAGAATCTCATGCAGACGATGGTTTCTTGTCTCCTGTTCCCACATCTTTACAAGAGAGTATTCTTCTGTTGAGCCCTGTGTTCTCCATGTATGCTGCTGTAAAGCCCTGGCTAGACGTGCTATTACCAGTAGTTTATTACCAAAAACGAGCTGGCAGTGCTGAAGTAAGTAGCTTTTTAGGTGGTGTTTTACTTTGGGAATGATTTTGCAGGTGTAAAACCATTCCTTTTTGCTGAGAATAGAACAAGTTTAGACTTCATCAGCAGCGTCTGAGATGTGACCTGAGGGTTAAAAAAAAAAAGTGTTATGTATGTATATATATGTGTGTGTACAGTAGGTTCAGAGTGATGGGACAAGTTCACTTGACTGGACTATTGTCATGGAACAGCAGGGATGCCATTAAAAGCTCCAGTAAAGACTGGGATTAGGGTGATTGGTAGAGCAGAGCTCTGAACCGTTGCAGTGATTTTGTGTTGTAGTGGCATTCAGAAATCCCAGCTGTAAATCACATTATACAAAGAGAAAGCCAGTCCTTGGCCTCAAGGGATGACACAGGTACAACAAGCAATTTGTAAGAGGAAGGAACAGAGCGGAAGCCTTATGTCTAATATTACATAGGTTAGGCCAGAATGGAAAGTTTCCAGGTTGAAACTGGCTTTCTACATTCTGTCTCTGTTATAATACTTTTTCATGATGAACTGAATCTTTTCTGATTATGGAATAATTTTGCAAGTACTAGCAATAAAGTTTGATGTATAGCATGCAGAACATGTATTTAACACGGGAAGTGGATAAATGTTGAAAATCCTAAAAGTGGAAAATCAAAATACTTCCAACAGGAAGTGTACAAAATTATTTGAATAAAGCTGCCAAGGGTATAATATATTCTTTAATCATACAGTAGGAATTAAATGAAGTTGAGTTGCTTGGAATTTGTAGTACTGGTTGACGCAACTGACCATCATGAAACAGTGGTTTATTACGCTCCTTTGAAATAGCTCTTGCATTTTATGTAGCATGATGTTACTTTTAAGTAGTACCATTATTTCAAACCAGCATAATGAGATGAAAAGCATGTGGCATGCACTCCCGTAAACCAGCATTTCAGTGCTAAATTCAGATCCTTGCTTGAAGGTATCTATAAAATACCGTGTTTCTGTAGGGTGTCATACCAAGAAAAATAAACATCTAGGTTAAAGCTGTCTTAAAATATTTTTGTCGTAAAATGACAGTCAGAATGGCAGTTTCAACGGCATTTTTCCTTTTTTGGAGGGGAATGGTTCCTTAGCTTAGACATGGAAATTCTGACAAAGTGATCATGAGGTAGGTGTCTATAATAAATGGGATAGTTTTATGAGATGAATTACAGCTTTGAACATGATCCTCTTCTGTCTCACCTGATTGTCCTAACCAACAAGTTATTACAGAGCGATTTCTGTTTGTTTCACAAAAGGAGGTGCTTAAAAATCCAGTTTGAATATACATGTACACACACACGGAGTGGTTTTTTGTTCAATTGTGAGATACAACAGAAAATACTCTTTCAATTTGAAAAATGTTTTTATCTAGATTTTCATGAACATGATTTTTTTTTTTGTCCAGGTCTATAAAAAGTGGCAAGCTATCCAATTACTCAAGTGTCTTAAAAAAACCCCCAAAAACAAACAAACAAAAAAACCAAACCACAAAACCCCCCAAAATACCAAACAGGCAGTATGGTCCAAAGCCACTTTGTATAGTCAGTCAGTACTATCTCAAGTTAAGCATGCATGTTGGCTCGTTACTGTCTTTCTGTTCATAGCTAGCAAACCTCACTTGCACATTCTCTGTGTTTTTTCCACCTCATCTTCTTTCTGCTACTAACTGTTATTAAGATAATTGTAGCTAATGAACATAGAAAAATGTTGTAATCCTGCACAAAATCAGCAATAATTGGAGATGCAGTTGATGATGTCTGGGAATATCATGTTGTCACATGTTGTCAACAACAACAGCTGCTGGAGATACTTGCCATTTTGTGGGCCAGACCTGCTGGTTTAAGGATCTGCCAAGTTCATGTGAAATACAGTTTGTTGCATCTTTCTGAAAAAAACAACAAATATTTCTTTGGCTCAATAAGATGAAAGAACCTTCCTGGCAAGCAGCTAACTCTAACCTTTGCACTTAGATTTGTTAATCTTCCCTCAGGTGTGTGTTTCATGTGGTGCCAAGCCCAGCTGTTACTTCATTTAGCTTCTTAGGGACGTATCACAGCAGTCAAATAAACATCAATGTGTATGTGTGTGTATATATATATGGCTATTCACACAGCCTTTTTGTGCAGTAATTGTTAATATATCATGTTCTGATCCATGCCTGTAAGTGTGTATATTCCTGACCTGTCTTATTACACATGCAGAAGAGGAGGGTAGGATTATGGATTTTGGGTTTTGTTCCTTCTTTCTAAATATTTCACTTTAAAATATCACTCTCCCTCGTTCCTGGAACTGTTAATGCAAACATTATGTCTGGAAATATTATGTTTAGTCAGGGAAAGGTTTTTCTTTTCCCTAAAATATTTAGGATCATGAAAGTAAGCTATGCAACCTGAAGTATAGGACCAGGCTTGGGTTGGGCCGATGCTTAGTCTTGGCTACTGGGTAATGGAGCTGAGATCTGTGGTGACCATGTTTTTCCCCAAAACTGCATCCTGGATTTCCAATACCATTCAGAGAAAGGCTTTTGTTTCGGCAAACCTTGCTCTTTCTGACAAACTCCCAACCTGATTTTAGTCAGAACATCTTTGGCTATCTCCAGTATGAATGAATATTTGAATGCAGAGGGTTGGGTGTATCCACTGGAAAAGATTTGAGGTTATTGTAAGTTTCAGTAGCAGAAAAATAATATTAAAAAATCATTTGCTGTGCTGTGTAGGAAGAGTATTATGACTGAGGTTTTTTTCTAATGGATGTAGCAAATACATATGTTTTTGCTGGGCTAGTTGCTGTGGTATTAAACAAAAAGGGACAGTAAAAGGTGGACTAGAAGGAAATTAAACAATCCCAGTAATGAGGCTTTGCAAGTAAATGGCTTCAGGGTGGTTGAAGGTATTTGAAGTTACTCTGCAAATCACTTAAAACTTTCTTTTTTTCCTCCCTCATTGAAAATGGCTAAGATGGCACAGCTGGGCTTGTCAAGTGACTATGCCTGGCAACCATGGGCTGCTGTTCAAAGATTTGCCTGGAGGTAACTGGGCAATGTGATTTCAGTCCATAGTGAGATACTGGAAGCTCGCTCTGTCCCAGAAGCGTGCATGCAAGGATTCTTTGTGGGCATCTGAGGTATGTCACAGCTGTGGCAGAAGCATGTAACAGAACGGCATCGGATAGTAAAATCCAGGTGATTGAGAGATTCTGCTTGCGGTTCAAAAGACATAACTAGTTTTTATGATGGTCAGTGTCAAAGTGGGACTGAAGTGTTCCATACAAATAGAAATTCTTTTGTCACATGAAGCAATATTCAGTGGACTTAAAATAAGGTGGTGAAAAGTATTTTTTAAAAAAAGTTTCTTTCCTTTTGATACATAAAGATCTGTGCATCTGCTTTTCTGAGATCATGGGTGATTTTGTTTGGAGACTAGAATAAGATACAAAAAGTTTGGAAAGATTGTCTGCAGGATGCATTGAATGTCAATATAGTTGTGGGTTGTTTTGGTGTTTTTCTGAAGCAGTTAAGTATGTCTCAGGTAAGGAGGCTATAAAGGAATTGTAACTGTTGCTGTTTGTATTGCAGTAGTTTACTGTGGATCAATTCTCAGTTGAGATGCCTTTGTGTCAGATGCTGGTTTATTACGTGTAGTAAAACAAAAGCATCTATCCAACTGTATTTATCTTAGAGTCTGAGAAATACCATGTAGGAGGAGGGAAGACCAGATAGTGTTGACAGTTTTATATTTTTATGGTATCAGCAGCTAAATCCTATCACAGACGCTTAATCTGAGCAAGTGCCCAGGCTCCCTATGTAATGAAAAGAGAGAGATGAATGACCTTCTGGTGGTGGGTATCTGAACGTATGGCTATCTATGACTCTCTCTACTATGCCTGTCTGCTTTGGGGCCAAAGTGGAGGGGCATAGGAGTCCTTTCCTGCACCTGCACAAGCCACCCATAAATGAGGGCTCCTTCCTGAAGACAGTACTGTGGGTGCTTAACATTTCCCTGGCAGTGTCCTGGACATCAGCTAGAAAGGGAAAGCTTGGGCAGTTTGTCAGATCAAGCTTGTAGATAAATGTGCAGCATGTCCTAATTAGGAGTTTTATTTAAGGAACGTTAGTGATATAACACCCTGATCTAATTACTCGTAAGCATCTTGCTAATTTGTAATTAGCGCTGGAGCAAGACTTTTTACGGAAAACACACCCTTAAGGAAATCAGAACCACTGACTTCTTATAGAGAGCTTTATTTTTGTGACAGTGTTCTATACAAAATGTCTATAAGGAAATATTACTATTTGTTCTATTTTTACGTGATGGCAAAGATAGATACGTGCCAAGTGTTTACAAAAACCTATTACAGTCAGTTATCACAACCCAAATGACTCTGGCTTTAGAACATGTATCTGTAGGATCACATTCTGCTCAGATATTACCTAGTGGAGAAGGCATGCTTGAATCGCTTTATACCACAGTTATCTTTGGCCTTCAGAGTGTGAGGAGGAGAATGCGGGGTGTAGCCAGCATGTACTGGCTGTGTGCTCTTGCAGTTTATAGTGGCCAAGGAAGCTTTGTATAAACGTAGATGGTGAGGTGCAACTTGGAGCAGCCATAAGACAGCTCTAAACCCTTACTTTACAAGGGTAAAGCTGTTCTTGTAGTTTGCTTCCAGGTAATCTATGTAGTATGTTTCAGTTGGACGGAGAACCTGGTAGAGAATACCCCGGCCCATCAAGCAGGTGGTCATAGAAGTTCTTGTCTCAGAGAAGGTCTCTCAAGTGTTCCCTTAATTTTGATAAGCAGGCTTGCTCTTTCCAAAGATTGATAAATTTGACTATTCCTTAGCTCTGGAAGGCAGTTCATGCTTTGCAGAATTAAAACCTAATGAATTGCTTTCTTTAAATGCTAGGTTTTAAATGTTTTTGAAGATGGGAATCTTTGTAGCCTGTCTAGAGTAATATGATATAAATAAGGTCAGTAATAAACAGTAGTATCTGTTTATTAGTTTACTAGATGTAGCTGGAAAAGAAAAAAACAAGCTCTCATGCTCAGAATACCTTATTCCCTTATTGGACTGATGAAGCAATTAAGCCTAAAAGCTTGTCACTTGTCTTTATTGCACAGCAGTTGTAACAGGCTTTTAAACTATTCTTTTGCTTGTTTTTCTTTGTAAAAGAAAATGGTTCACCTCTAGGCAGAGTTGCTGTATGCTTGGGCGACACCGAATGTGGATATGTGCGTTTAATGCAAAAACAGTCGTAGTCGCTTCAGCATGCGAGATCGTGCCCTGGGCTCACGATTCCTCAGTCCTGTCACATCTCTTCCTTTCCCAGCAGGACATGCTCGTCTACATCCCAGTGTGCCAACACAGCCACATAAAGGGAAGGATACAAAAACACTGCAAGCTACTCTGTTCTGCTTCCACTTCCTACCGCAGATACTGTTTTTGATGTCAAGTGGCCCCGTACTTCCTTGATCCTTTTCCCTGTTTCTCACTGAATATGTTTCAGTGTCAAATAGTTTGGCTCTTGCTGTAGTCCCAGGTTCAAGTCTCCTGGCTGTTCACAGCGCATATATGCTAATTAATTCAGTATCCCTACCAGAGATAGAGAAGTAGTTCCTTCTGAAGAAGGGCGGGG
>NW_010563837.1:0-566 GCF_000687285.1 Phaethon lepturus | reverse complement strand
GGAAGACATTGTTGGCTGGCTAATTTGCTTCAAGGTCTGCTCCGGACGAACAGTATGGGCACAGGCCCTGCCAAGTTTGGCTTCCTCTGCCTGGGACATTTCTGTAGCACTCTTCCAGGAGGTCTTCTGCCCTTAACTGTGCCCCCTCACGCCTGCGATGGAAAGAGCTTGGAACCACTCCTGAGTGTCAGATCTAGCTGGGTTTTAATAGGAACACTGCCGGTGAAGAGACCCTAGCTCTGGTGGTGACGGGAGCTTACTGCGCAGAGGGGTGACAACATCAGTAGTTTTACTCCAATTCTGTATCAAGTGAGATTTTGGTATTTAATAATCTTTTCTATGCTTACAGACATATTCTTTCTTCTTCTGTGAAATGTGGGCGCAAACAGCATGCAGGAGCTGCTGACTACTCTAATAAACACCCAGTGTCTTGAGACCAAAACCATTCATCAGGGTGGGGAATCCTATCCCAGGGAATAAAGGCTGAGGAAGCCAAGCTGGTTTGTGGTAACTTTCACCCACAGAGACTTTATAATTTCACAGGCTGAGCAATTTTGACTTGTATG
>NW_010563836.1:3013-5218 GCF_000687285.1 Phaethon lepturus | reverse complement strand
CCCGCTGCAGGGAGGGCCGCCTTCCCCTCGGTGCTCTGCCAGTGCCTCCCCGCATCAGCCCCCGTGCTTCACACCGTCCTTCGCCCGGTGCTTGGCTCCCATGCCGAAGCGGGGTGTGCGTGCACCCTCCCAGCTGCCCTTCGTATTTGCACTTACCGCCTGCACGACGGAAGGGGCGCGGACCGCCGCTCTCCGCGTGCCGCCGCCGCTGGAGCCAGTTGGTTCAAAGCTGGCTTGAGCGCGTCCGGCCAAAGCAGAGGTCAAAACGGTGCCTACAATTTAGATATACCCACGAAGGCATTTTTTCAACTGGAAAACACTAATCCAGTGCATTTTCTCTCCGCATGAGCTTTTTTATTTAGAAGCGCATCAAAGATTTCAGTGTAGCAATTCGCTCATGCCAGTACGGATTACACACCAGGGACGCACTATGAAATTCATGGTGTTCGGGAGCACAGCACCGCTGTTTAGCAAATGAAACACTAAAAACTGCTAACCACAGGAAAGATCATTCAAAATCAGTGTCACCACTGTAAAACCTGAGAATTACTCCTTTGAAAGCCTTATGGTTCAACTTGCAAATTTCTCCAGCCAGTTGTCCTAAATTGTGTTTCTCTTAGTTAGAGGCTGAATTTCCACCGCAAACCTTTTTTGACGTCTACAATGTTTTAGGAGCGTCTTGAAGGCTCTCGCTGTGCCCCGTGGGCTGAAGTCCTTGCTGAGCAGTGGGGCTGCATTAAAACCCGAGTCCTGAGAGGGTGTTGCGTTGCCGTTGTTTGCAAATAAAGAGGTGTGACTTCGCATAACTCAAATACCTCTTTCCTCTCCACAGGAGGAAATGAAGAAGCCTGTATCTGCAGAGTCCAAAGAATGTTTGCCGAGTTGTAAAACAATGGATTTTTGTTTCCATTGCTGTGCCCCTGTGTTCACCTCCGTTTGCACAGGCAGAGCGCATTAGAACTATCACATTTCGACACGGAATGCTTTGCAATTGTAAACAGCAGCAAGTGGTTAATTTCTGCATAGTACAGAAAGCACCGAGAAACCTGCTCATAACAAATGCCAGTAACTTCTGCTACTAGATATTTTCCAGTTGTTACAGGTTCCTCTACCTGTACAGGCCTATTAGCCTATGACTTATATAGTAGCTATGACCAAAAAAAGCAAGAATGCCTCCAAAGAAGTTAGAAGAACGCCAATCTTACGATAAAGCCAGGCTTGCTGGGGTAAAACAATGTAATCTAAACTTGCTTGGGGACACCAACCAAATGTTCCCAATACACCTGAGGTGTAACGCCTCCAGCAGTAACGGAGTTGCGACAAGCGCAGGTTTAGCTCATGGTGTTCGGTGCTGTTTGAGGTACATCGGGCTGCCTGCCAACAGCATGGAAAAACCTGCCAGAGAGAAATTTTCTTTCACACTTGCAGAATGGAAGGAAGAAGGCTGAAAGCTTAGTTGCATTGGCGATCTGGATGTTAAAAGGGACACTGTCACATTGCTTAAAACCAACCTTCAATATTTTACACAGGAATTGTGACACCAAGCATGATCCGTAATTTATGAGCCTCTGACAGTGGCCTGAGCCAAACGTTACAGAGAATACATGCAATCATATGTAGACAGCATGGACATCTCGAGGAGATGAGTGTCCTTTTGGCTCCAGGGTTAGCAGTTTATCCATCCCCCTTTAAACAGAAGGCTCATCCGCTCTTTGTCTTATGAAAATGCAACTGGCTGAGGTTTTCAAACCTTGGAGTGAGATCCCCACTGTCTTTACACCTAAAATGGGGGACAACTTCAGAAATGCTGGGCTTGACGTGCTAGCTAATAACGCTAATAACAAAAGCAAGTCATGAAGCTGCTGTTCCATCAGTGAAAGTCCTATTGCCTTTAACAGTATGCTTCAACATCAATTTAAAGTCAAAAAAAGCTGCCTAATCCTTTGTAAATTTTATGATGCTTCTCACCTCCACAACGCCAGTAAGTTGCGCAGGTTAGCCGTACGTGTATGAACGATAATCTTCTGGAGCTGTATGTTTACCTTTCAGACTCACTGCATTCTGAGTAAATAGTGTTGTTGAATGTAGTTATTTTCTCAGCATCATTCGCTAATCACCTGTCTCCTCTTCAGCGCCCGGGGCGTGGCTGCCCTGGCACCATGTCCAAGTCCAGTGGACGTGCGAAGCCTCTCCCAGTCGGCGGCC
>NW_010563836.1:2463-3001 GCF_000687285.1 Phaethon lepturus | reverse complement strand
TCCCCCGGGCGGCGGCCGCAGCCGGTGGCGGTCCTCGCGGCCCTGCCCGGGGGCCCCGGTGTCACCTCTGCTGCGGTCTCTGCACCCTTCGGGGGTGGGCGTTGCTGGAGATCGGGGCAGCCCCCCCAGGCCACCCTGCTGGTTTGGGGTAGCCCACCCCGTGCAGCACATCTCACCCCACAGCACCCGCTTTATTGTCCCATCAGGAGCAAACTTTGAAACGTGGACAAACTGCTTGGGAGCTGACGGACAATTTTCATTCTCTTCTATGCCACATGACGACGAGTACGTTCGTCCTGCTTCCCTTCCTCCCTTCTGATTACTCCTTGCAGCTCGCGGACACGTGAAGAGGCTGCACCACCTCCCCGTGATCAGAAGGAACGTGCTCTGCACCGCCAGCAGCCCCAGCCCACCAAGGTGTGACGAATTGCGCGTTTACTGAGCGCTGGCGTTCGAAGCCTCAGCGAGCTAAAAGGGGCCCTCAAAGAGGCATCGGTGCACCAGCATCTCTGGTTCATCACCCACCGTGCCACGGCGG
>NW_010563836.1:0-2432 GCF_000687285.1 Phaethon lepturus | reverse complement strand
CCCCGTGCCGCGGCGGCTGCCATCCCTCCCTGCTGTTGGCATCTGCACGTGAACAGTTGCCACGAAAACAGGGTGCCGAGCCCTGCCACGTCAGAACTAAGGAAATAAGCTGCGCCGAGGCACTGCGACTTCTCGGTAGGCGGGGAAGCAAAGTTTGTTTATCACACTGCCAAAGTTCAAAGGCAATCAAAACAGCAAAAACATGTCAGACTGCTCTTTAATTAGAGCGTGAAGACACACTTTCTCAGAGAGGACAGAAAGGGAATTTGTGGCGTTACATTTGGACTCCTCCGAAGTCCTTCTCCGAGTGCCCAACACTCGCAATGCAACTGTCTGTGCTACATGCAGTGCATCGGTCCTGCGCGGAAAGGGAAGCGACCCAGACAGAGGCAAAATACACGACACGTACACACACAAAATAGGAACAATTCCATCTTCAGCAGGGGTGCAATGAAAGCAAGTTGCACCAGTACCAAGAAATGTGCAGACATCTGTATGTGTAGAAGTGTGTTATTTTCTATGCTCCCAGTGAACAGGCACACCGGAGCTCCGACTGTCTCACAACAATACTACCTCACCACAACGCTGTTAAAGCTTTTGGGAGAACCAGTGGTGATGGCTGACTGCACTGCATTAACTGAAAACAAAAATAGTTGCCAGGGAGGAGCAGCAGGCACAGAATTCCTCCCGAACAGAAGCACTCATCTCAAACACGGGGTAACAAATTATTCACGTGAGCTGCGTGCCTCTGAGGAAGCATAAATGAATCACAGTGGGTGAGAGTGGTTCAAAGCCAGGCGCTTGCCGTTCTGTGGACAGACATATCCAGGGCTGTCTATTTGAAAATTGCGGGATACAGTTATCGGAAGGCAAACTTTTAAACACGTCATAAGTTAACTTGTACAGAAGCAGAAGCTGCCATGCAAGCATATCTTACCAGGGAATTTCGTCAAGCTCTGAAAAAGCTTAGAGAATAAACCCAGGTCTTAACAGAGATCTGTGTCAACCTGGGCTGGCTAAGCCCTGGTGTCTGGACTCCTTACCAGGGAGCAGAAAACGTGTCAGCCCCAGCAGGCTGTAGATCAGTATCGATGAATGCTTCACCGAGACAAAGCCACTCCATAAATCTGCCTGTATTTAATACACACATCCCCACAGCATGCAAACGAGAGGCAATACCAGCAAGAACAGCATTCAAACAGCATTATGTCCTTCTCTCCTCTCTCTGCCCCGCTTCCACAAATAAAAAACCCCACCTTTGAGCAATGCAGATATTAACTAGTGATCATTACATATGATAGGCGTTGAATGTCTCATAAATAATCATGTAAAATTTTCAAACAACAGGAGCGTTGGTCTGGGAATTTACTATGTTTTGACCAAGACTTTACAGTAAATTAATTCAAGTCAGATCCTCTGTATGCTTCAAATTCCCAGCTGCACGCTGAACAATATTTCATACCTGAAACACCACAGATTCCTTTAAAATAATGCTCATAAAATGGAACAAACCTGCATGGAAAGAGGCTGTATATAGGCAGATCCCTGCAATGGAGAACATGAGAAAAAAAGATTACACCAAACGGTTTGCTGGCTTGACGCAAGCATCTGCCAACAGGTTAAAAGCTTGGACAACTGATGAGTCTGCTCCTGACCTGTGTTGTACTTGCTTTGCACAATGACAGCAGCATTTGTTTATCCTCAAGCTGTGGAAAAAAAAAAAAAAAGAAAGAAATGGGGGGGGAGAACAACAAAGAAGGCACTGCTCAAAGAGGGGAAGTAATTTCCATCAGCAGGTGTAAGGCAGATGCGTATGCAGCGCGCAGTAGTACGCTCTCAAGCACCGTCCGTCTGCTTTGCTGTTTCCTGTGCAGCTCACCCTCAAGAGTCAAAACTTCCAGAATAAAAAAAAAAGAAGTAGGTACAGAGATTGCTCCATGTATGCCTGCTGCAAGAGCGGCTGGCTGCTGTGGCTTTCTGCGCACGAGCTAACAAGATGGACTAAGAGGACTTGGCAAAGAGAATAAAGCAGCAGCCCATGCAAATACCCCTCAGCCGCTCGCTCCGGGACGCGCAGGGAGCGTCCGCGGTGCGATGCCATCGAGCACTGCAGATGCCAGCGGATGCGCAGCGGGGATAAAGGCCCAGTCAAACAGCGAACCGAGAGTCGCGCGGTCGTACGGAATCACAGCTGAGCGTAGGCTTGGAGTCTACGTACTGGATTTAGAGCCTAAAAGCAGCAGTGGAGCATTTCGGTCTAGATCGAGAGCTTAGTGCTTTGCAGAAAAGTCAAGGCTGGAGGAGACCGGCGGGGTGCTGTGGCACGGCTCGGGGAGGCAAGCGGAGCCGAGGGGCTCGGGCAGGAAGGCGCAAGCGCAGCGGGGCCGAGGCAGCGTTTGCGGGGAGCGTCCTGGCAGAACGTCGTGCGGGTG
>NW_010563835.1:0-1855 GCF_000687285.1 Phaethon lepturus | reverse complement strand
TCCAGAAGCCTAACAAGAACCCCCAAGCCGGTGGTGTAAGAGACACCAGACATCAAATTTCCTGGACCTCAGCCTGTCCGGTTTTCACTGTACCAGCATTTACTGGTCAATGTCAAACCATCTGTCTCAGTATGCTTTCAGAATTAGATGTCCCATATGTTAGATAATGAAAATCTCAAAATGCAAAGAGTCACCACACTGGAATGAGCTGTGAGAGAGACATCTCTGATTGAACTTGCACTGTCAACACATTACTGGAGAAGGTCTTTCTCTAAGGGAATGATCATTTGAGGTTGCTGTTGCACAAGTTTGTAAGAGCATTGACTCTATTATCCTTAACATCCCAAAACAACCACCAGGACTGGTGATAAGGATTACAGTGTTGACAAGGTAAGAAATTATACTTGAAAATTTTACTTTCACAGGCACCAAATCCAAACACACTAAGTTCCGCTTTGTAGTGCCAGACTTTTCAAATGCTATGTTGCAGATCTGAGTGGTCTGCCTAATGGCACTGAAGTAGTGACTCCACAATGTCAATACATTTATGAGATAAGAAAACCCTGAAGTTGTTTGTACCCAAGATTTGTCACATCTTGTGATGATGGCTTATTTCTGTGTAAGACTGCAAATATGCCAAAACTCTGAACTGCTGAACACCATGAGGATGCACAGAAACACAAATCACTAGAGTTTACAGCATATATAAAAAAAGCCATGAAAAGAAAGACTCCTTTGTCTGTAACAAGCTGCAAATTAGTGTTAATCTCAGCCCATCAATTAATTACAAAAGCTAAGAAAAAAGATGGGTTAATCATCAACATATTTGCCCTGAATACTGAAAATATGAAGTATCCTTGCAATTGATCTGCTAGGTACAGTTGAGATGGGATCCATTAAGACAACTCCTGGAGAAAATCACGTAATACTTACAATTATTCGTTAGAGATATGAACCCTATAATGATGCTCCATTAAGGAGGCTGTTGGTTCTTTGAAGGCCACGAACCCACCTCACTGTGTGTTTGGTCCATCCAAAAAGCATCCAAATTCTCAGAACGTTACACTGCATAAAGTGTACCGATTTATTTCATTCAGTTCCTTGTTTCTTCCAGTCTTCTGAACTTTAGGGGGTCTGACCAGATCAAAGGATGTGCTAACACTCCATAGCCAATTTACTGACGAGTAGTAGCACAGAGCCAGTACCCCTCAGAGTATGAAAATGTCATTTTGAACACTGAAGTAGAACTGTGCAAGGAAGAGGTAGTCACGTGTGACAGCTATCCCTGCTGACATTCATAACTCAATGCTTCCATCACAGTACGAAACCATTACATTAAACACTGTCCAGACACAGCACAAACCCATCAATTTCCTCAGAGTCTATATCCTAGAGAACAAAGTGTAAACTACACTGGATAAGGAAACTAAAACAGAGTGCTTTATCAGACTAAATTAATGCACAATTTACAGCTGATTTTCCTGTGCTCTTCACAATATAAAACATACACAGGCAGCTCGCAGCTTTGTGGCATTTATTACTCCCTCAGAAAATGAAACCATGACAGAAAGTGGACGATGCCTACTCGTATCGCTAGCAAACTAAAGAGTCCGTACGTAGAGAGAAGTCTCCACCTCCAAGAGATCTGAAGACAAAGTTTTTATTTTAGAAAACAAAGAGAACCGGAAGGATATACGAGACGGCAAAAACCCAGCCAGGTAAAGTACTTAAATGGCAGCCACCACTGCGGGCTTCAGAGACACGTTTAGAGCTCTCAAGCCGGGGCACGACCGACGCTACACGCCGACACCTTGGACAGCAGAAATACCACCGGTCCGGCTCTCCGGTGCCCGAC
>NW_010563834.1:0-2811 GCF_000687285.1 Phaethon lepturus | reverse complement strand
AACCTGGAGATAACCAGGAGACATCCTCTGGGCTGGGAGGTGGGAGGGGGCTGCTGCAGCCGCCTTATCGGGAAAGTCAAACCCATGTTTCCTTTTAACTCTTCCCCCCTGCCCTCCCCCGAGAGATGCTAAAGAAGCCTTGCCCCCTCCCGGGTAATGCAAGGCGCCCTGCAGACGCTTGGAGACAACACCTCCGGGACAGCTGGGCAAAAGGCAGATTACCCCCTCTCGCCTTGCCATAAGCACCCATTCACCTCCACAAAGCCAGCCGCTGGAAAAGCTCCTCTTATTTTACGCATATTCTGCAAATTGCCTGAACTTCAGTCCGTCCCAGCCCGATGGGACCCAGAAGGCATTTTTAGCGGGGCATCGGTCCGAGCGATCCTGATTTTTTTCTCCCCTTGAGAGATCCGCTAAGAGGCCAAGATGTAAATCTCCAGCACATTTATTTGCAAACATACATTTGCCTGAAAATTCTTACGGGGAGGCACGTCCCTCCCTCCTCTGATCTAGCACTTCTCCCCTTTCCGTCCACTAAGAGCAGAGAAGCAGCATTTGCCTTTTTGTGTGTGTACGCGTGTGATAACGCGATTCCCCACTTCTAAAAGCCAAAGTCCACTCTCGCAGAGCTCAAGTGCCATGATTGCTAACTTTTCCTAGCTGGGATTGGCAAAAGGGCGAGCAAGGGGGCCGGGTTTCGCGTTCGGCACATTTGGGGAAGTTTAAAACGCAAGGGGCTTCTTGCGTGCTGTGGAAAAACCCCGTGTCTCGCTGGCTGGGAGAAGGCGAGCCCAAGGGGGAGAAGTCCTCTGCCCGTGAATTTCTGTTTTGTGTCCGGAGCCTGTACAAGGCACCCCCACCCCCATCCCCACCGCACACACACCAGCCACCTCCTCTTCTTTCAAAGTGCTTTGAAACCCCCATTAAGGGCCGAGTGTGTGATCAGACTATGGATTAGGGCAAAAGGGACTTTACCATCGGGGTGGGGCAAACTGACACACAAATAAGCTTGTTTTAAACACCAGCAGGATTGGGTTTTTTTTGAGGGCTGCTGGTGGTGCTACAAAGTAAACCTACCAAAGGAAAAAAAAAAGTAAAAGCAAAATTTAAGTCTTTCCTTCTCCTCCACACATACCCTTTGCATAGAATAACCTGGGGAAGAACACTCCTCGTCTTACGGACTGAATTAATTTCATCACATGAGAAATATATGTGTGTATACACACATAGAGATACGTATATATATATTTATACCAGACGCGCACTCACTTCCGAATTGCACGGATCTCCCGACGCCACTACAGACGGGCGTAAATCACGCACTGAAAGGCGGGTTGCTCGCTCTCCCCCAAGACGGGGGGGACAAACAGCCCCGGGGCTCGCCAACCCCGCGGCGCCCTCCCTTCACCTCACCCTCCACCCCGGGGGGGCTTGTCGGAAACCCACGCGTGCCCGGAGAAGCAGGAGCACGGAGGGTCGCCTGTGCCCGGCTCCCCGCAGTACGCAGAACACGCCGAAGTCGTGTGTGTGTGTGTGTGTGTGTGTGTATCCCGTCCCGCTCGCAGCCTCCTCAGGCATGACTCCGCTCCCGCGCAGCCCTCCGCCCCCCGCGCAACCTTCCGCGCCCCCGAGGCACCCCGGCGGGGCGCAAACCCCAGTGGAGCTTTCCCCCCTTCCCGCTCCCCGGAGAGAAAACCGCTCCGAAATCCCACCTCCGGCTCCTCTCTGGGAAAGGAAGGAGAGGGGAAGGGGGAGAGGGAGAACCTGTACGAATGGAAAAGGGATCGGCCTCAAACATTTCCACGAGTTTTCTTGGAGCAAACGGGGGGGGGAGAGGTTACTGAAAAGCTTGTTTTGCAAAGAAGGAAAAGGCTCTCACCGTGATCGCGGCGCTGCACCAAACCCCTCTCGCTCTTGTATTTTCTTCTTCCTGCGGTTTGCAAATAAATCCAGCCCTAAAGCAAAAAAAAATTCTTTTCCAAACTCTGCTTTAGTCCAACTTGCAAATTAAGAGTAAGAATGATCACCATGTAAAAAAAAAAAAAGTCCAGAGCAAAGTTAGGTCCCTCTCCCTAGATCGATTATAAATACGTGTGTGCGCGTATATACTATGATGATAATAAAAACACCTCTCCGGATCGGGGTGGGTTTTCTGTGCTCCTAAAAAGAAATCACTCTCAGGCTCTCATACACACACACTTTCCTTTTTTTCCTCAATGAACAGGAGGCCGAATCGCCAAAACCAAGTCACTTTGTTGTTGTTGTTGTTGCAAGTGATCAAGAGGAAGGGGAAAGCCAAAGAAAACAAAATAAAAGTGGATCTAAAATAAAATCCCAAAGCTTTCTTCCACTGAGCTCCTCCAAAAAAGCAGCTTGTGCAATGTAGCCGTTCTGCTGAGAGGCTGCTGGCTGCAGACTCCTCTCCCCTCTCTCCCTCTAGCTTTCTCGCTGCCTCTGCGAGCGTGTGTGTGTTGCAGGCAGCTCTGTGGTTTGCAATCGGGGAGGGGGGGTGTTTTGGGAGCCCAGCGGATTTGTGGTGGTGGTTGTTGTTGTGTGTTTGGAGGAGGTGGAGGAGGAGGAGGAAGATTTGAGATCTGAGCTGTAGGGGCTCGGCGTTTTTCTGCTCGCTCGCTCTCTCCCTCTCTCTCTCTTTTTCTTTCCGGAGGAGGTAGGGTGATCTCTCTGCAAAAGCAAGCAGTAAATGGCGTCATGTGGATCTGAGGAGGAACAGAGCAGTTGTTGTCCCAGAGGATATATCGCATCCGGTCCCAGCTCATTGGCTCTGCGGGGCTACATTCACCGGCGCTCCCA
>NW_010563833.1:0-1674 GCF_000687285.1 Phaethon lepturus | reverse complement strand
AGGGAAAAGTCCAGAGCATAATTAAAAAAAACCCAGATACATGTTTTTTCTTCCTACCCTAATTTTTCCCTCTTCGGTTTAAAATTCCCTATTGGCTTTAATCAAACTTAGGCGAGATTCACAAGCTTGGTCAATTTAGGGATTTCTTTGTGGGAAAAAACCCAGTTGTTTTTCTTTTTTTTTAAACCAAAGGGGAAAAAAGGAGATTTTTTGCCAAGCAGGTTTTCCCAAGTTCTCATAGCTCTACATTATGGGGCTCTGTGTCTGGAGCAGGCTCCAAGCCTGACTTCCAAACGATCTGGAAGGGGTCCTAAACCAATGTGGCTGCAGGCAAGAGGGAGCTCAGCTCTGTGGATAGCTGCAGTGCTGGAGGAGGCAGACAGGAATCCCGAATTGCGAAATCTACTTCACCTCCAAAAAGCAGAAAAACTCACAGACTTCAGGCTTGTAGTTTTAAAGGTATTTAGCGACATTATTTTCCTGGAGATTTCAAGACTCAGCTTAAAGCCCCTGCTCAAAAAAAAGAAAAGAACAACAAAAAAAAGAAGTTATTCTATCTTGTTATCTCTGTGGGAAAAAAGGAGTGGTAAATACAGGACTACAATTGCTTTTTAACTTCCCATTTCTCCAAATATTGAATCTAGCCATGGTTGAGTCCCAGATGGTGAAGCATTTAACTTCATTTTCTAACCTCTTTTGGGGCTTAGTTTAATTTATTAAGAGGTTACTCTCAGGACAGATCACACGACACATAAGTGTAAATTGAACCAGGTATATCTGTGATTTACTAACTGGGTGACTTGCAAGCTCAAAACCAGTAGTCCTCTAACACATGCTGCAGCCGGACAGAAGTCAGGAGTGCGTGTTGGGTGCCTGTGGAGAGGGCAGGAATCGACTCCGAAATCTTTCCTTGCCTGCAGTGGTGGCACAGCAGCATGCCTGCTGCGCTGAGTATGCACCAGAGCTGGAAAGCCATCCTTATTTCCCCCCTCTTTTTGTGCTTTTTTAAGTACCGCTTCCTCTTCCCTCTCAACACACCTTGGTTTTGGGATGGGGCAGCGCACCATCCCGTGTCCTGCCCCACCACCGAGACCCGCTGCGGGCTCCTCTGCCCAGCTCAGGCTTCTTGAGCATCTTCGCTGACCTGTTCCCCAGGGTCATGATACCAACAGCAGCAATCGTGGTCACCCCGTTAGTTCCAAAAGCCAGAGACTTTCACCGTGTTGGGCCAGCGCACACCATTCGAACAGAATCCCGTCAGGAAATGAACGGTGAACCCAGGGCAGAGCTGGTGCGAGACCACCGTCTCTCCTTCGTTGCGCGGGGTTTGTGCCTAGCAGAGCTCTGAAATAAAGCCTTTCAAGAGGAGACGGGGACCGTCCTGGCTGTTTCCCAGATGAAGAAAGAGTGACCAATGACTTCATTGCAAGCGAAAGAAGAGGAACGCGTGCCAGGGAGAGGTGGTGTATGCGATAGAGCTGTTTTCTGCTCGGCCGCTATTTTATTGTAGCTTTTGGAATGCACCAGCGCTGCGGTTATTAATTTATTATTATGTGAATTCCAGCTGTTGATCGTGTGTTTTACCCATGGACAGAAAAATAGCCGCTTGCTGAGGCTGAGAGTCCATGAATTTCAGACTTCCTCGCAGAAGACCATGCGCCCGAGCTGGCGCTG
>NW_010563832.1:0-10378 GCF_000687285.1 Phaethon lepturus | reverse complement strand
GCGCGGCACACGGGCGAGCCCGCGCACCCCGTTCCTGAAAACGTAGTTAAGAGGCACCTAGTTTCAGTGCCTTTTTGGTTTTTGCACGATTGCTGTTTCATAAGGACCATATATATTTATACCAGCTGCATAACTTGAACGTATTGTGCTCAGCACGGTGTTAGAGAACATGGTACATAAAATGTGTTATGTACCGCAGTGATGGAGAACGTGGTACATAACAATCACTGTCTTTTCCACAGTCGTCTAACTCCCTAGGCGTGGAGGGCATGGGTGTCTGAGCACTGCACCTCTCACTTCGTAAGCACGATCCTGCTTGCCTGAGGACGGCACTAAGCATTTCTAACTTAGCTGAGCCTTGTTATCTGGCTCCGTGCAGTGTCCTCAAAGAGTATGTCCGGGTGACCCTGGAGTGGAAGGGGCTGGGTAGTGTGAACTGAGGAGCACGATTCCCGTTTCCTACCCCGCAAAACCAAAGGCCTGGGTTTTTTGTGCCACATAACTCATCATGGCAGGGTGCCAGACTGCCCTGCAAGCTGGGCTGTGGTTTATTAAGGAAGCTAGTTGAGCTCATCTTAATAGCTTTGAAGCAGGAAAAGTGGCCAGGGATGGCTGGTTTGACTGCAGGCAGGGGGAAGTCTCACTCCTGTCCCCGAAGGCAGGGTTAATGTGGTTAAAGCCCATAGCTACAGACTTTTCCCTTGGCAGAGGAGCTTGTGGCTGAGCAGAAACGATCCCTTCAGCCCTACATGCTGTCTCTACAGGATACAGCGGAGACAAGCGCAGGGGGACAGGAGAACTTGCCCTGCTCCTCATGTTGTACATGCAAAAGTCTTCAGTGTTCATGGTTTTCCATCTGTTGTGGAAAACCTGCTCGTCCTAATGTTGCAATGTGTGGTGCTCCTTCACCTCCAGCTACTTGGTGGCAGCAGGTCTGGGGGCAGCTTCTCCCCAGTCCAGGTCTCCCAACCACCACTCGCCTCTCAGAGCTCGGAGCAGCCTCTGCCACCTTCCCAGGAGCGTGACATCCTCTCGCAAGATGACCTCAGGCTGATGTGCAAACCAGGGCTGGGGCGGCCGCAGGGACAGGTTCACAGTGCGGTCCTTTGCCAGCTGCTGGGGCTGAAAACGTGAGATTTGTGCTAGTGGGATGGAGGAGTCGCTGTCCCTTTCTAGCAGGTGCATCAGGGTTTGAAAGGAGTTTGAAGCGTTATTTTAGGGGTGCCTGGATCCTGGGGAGCTTCTTTGAGACCTGTTTCCATGGCGGCTCCCCTAGCAGCTCAAACAGTTCCCAGAGAAATTCCTTAAACTCTTAAAAAATTGATTTCTTACATACCTGGCTCCTCCTGAATGCCAGATACTCTTTTTTTAGCCAAGTCCTTGGAAGACTTAATGAGTACTTTCCTCACCTCTGTTAATCCTGGTCAGGTCAATAGGCACTCTACAGGGGAAAGGTATTCATGTTGACATGAGATAGCAGCAGCCTGTCACTGCTGGTGATGGCAGGTGATGTTTTATTCTTCATGTCACTCTTGATTAGGAGTTCCTGTACAACTATATGACCATATTTTTTCAGGGAATATTTCAATTATATGACCTTTTTTTTCAGGGAGTATTTCCCTCTACATAGGATGGCAGATGGCAACTCGACCTAGAGGTTGGTCTTTCCTGATGTTGCCTTTGGGCTGTCTTTCCCTCAGCAAGCTGAGCACAGGGCGTTGCAAATAGCGTCATGGAACACCCTCGTAAATACACGCACTTGCGTGCGGTGGGCTGGGGGCTCAGCCCAGCCGGTCTGAGCAGAACTGGGGTCCCCGATCCCTGCCTGAGCCCTGCCTGCACGGGGTGCAGGCGTGCGGGAGGGTGTGAGGAGAGCCGTGGACTGGGGACAGGCAGGAGCCACGGCCCCGTTCGGCGCATCCTCGCTCCTTCATCTGGAGCCGGCGTGGGCAGCCTGATTCAAGACGAAGAAGTGAAGCTGCTGTCGGCCAGCACAGCACACGCGTGTCCGTACGGGGGGTGCAGGTTGCTAGAGAGCCTAGACGGGCCCGAAGGAGAGATGTAGCGTGGCATAGTGCCCGCCCTGAAGAAGGTGGAAGGGGCCCATCGGTGTGTCTGGGTTGCCGGCGAGGTTGGGGCTGGGGATGCACGCTCCTGCCCGGGCTCGCAGGGTCAGCAGGAGCAGAACTGTGGAGAGCTCGCACAGTTTTTATTTAATTCAGGGTCCAGTGCAGCTGGAGGATCTGACTCTGCCTTCCCTTAGTTTGCAAATGTCATTGTTGCCCCCCACCCGAGGGGATGCTCAGAGCCCTTGAACCTGCAATGAAACTCCTCGGTAAGCAAGCTCTGGGGCCAGAGATGTGACAATACTGCGAAACTGTTCAGCCTTCCTCTCCTGTCACATACAACCTCTTATTTTGGAGGGGAAAAAAAAGGAAAGAAAGGAAAATGAGATAGATGTGCTGAGCCCTTCTGCAGAGACAGGGGATCAGCATGGGGTGCCGTATCTGCAGTGCTGCGCCTTTCCCCTCCTCCCCAAATCGCCGGGGGACGTCTGTCTGTCTGTCTGTCCGTCCGTCCGTGCCGTGCGCAGGCTGTCAGGGTGGAAGGGCTCCGCGCCACCTGAACGGCTGCGCAGCGGCTCATCTGTCACCAAACTTCCCCGGCGCCGTGGCAAAGCAAATATGCTGCAGCAGGCTGGAAAGCTGTAAACATATGGGCACTAACAACAGATTAAGTGAGTGATTTAGTCTAAAGGGCTTGGTAGATTACCATAAAATGTATCTTAATTAGAAAAGCAATCAAACTTGCACAGAGTCAATGAGGATGAAACGTCCCTGTTGGCAACAGTGAGCGCTGGGTCCCCCCCACGCCGGGGGATGGGGGTGTCCACGGATTATCTCATGCCCGCTTTGAGGGGTTTGCTGTGATTTGCCCAATCCAGCTATGGGTGGAGGGTGCCCTCCTACCAAATTATTTGTTCTTTGACCTATGAGACCACCCCATGAGCTGCTCCAGTTGAGTCTGATGGTGAACTGGGACTCCTTTAACAGCATTAACAAACCAGAAACTGCTGAAGGTGAAAGAACAGAGCATTTGCACATTTTCCGTAAAACTATGTGCAATTACACAAAGATATATTTGAGTGTTTGCCATGTATAGCACAGCGAGTCCCAGAGAAAGGATTGGGGCTTCTAAGTGCTACCATAACACAAATAATTAATAAGTCTGTCTCACTTGCTGTGTCGTCATCTTTTTAGTGAGCGTGGCCATAATTAGCTTTCACCTGATTCTGAATTTATAGCATGTTCAATGGCTTTTTTCATTCTGCTTGTGTTTTCTTTGCTTCCTTCTCTTGTGTTGGCCCTGGTTTTATTCTGTAGGCCTGAATCTACAGATAAAAAAAGCTAGATAATGATATCCAGCAGTGCAGGTATAAAGATTGCAACAGCCAAAAATATATTGATGCATTATTGGTTTTGCACAAGTGCCTGTTTTTTTCCAAGGTCTGGGAGGATTTGAAGTGCATTGGGAAGCGGCACAGGAGGTGTACAGCAGCTGCTAGCAGTTGAGAGAAAGGAAAGGACACCTGGTTATTTCAGAATTAAGTATTTTGAACCATGAAGGAAATGGAGAACATTCAGGCAAGGCTTTTGCCAATTTTTTTTTTGCTTTCTTTTTGTGTTTAGAGGCGGGTATGGCTGCAGATTTCAGGGAACATGAATGAAAAGGCGTAAAAAGAGATAGGCAAGAGGTGTAGAGGAGCACAGTGACGAGAAGGATGTAGAGGAAACAGGACAACTTAAGCTGTCCAGATGAAGTGTATGAAGAGCTAGCGAGATAAGGAATCTTTTTTATTTGAATTTAAGGACACTGTTATTAGCATTTCCTAAAAATGTTTGTGTTTAGGTGTTGCTTTTTATGATTAACTATGGGGAAGGAGAGCAATACCATCTCTGGGGACAGAGTAGAAGAGAAGTGGCAGAAAAGAAGAGGAAAGGGAGGTTTTAATTTTAAAAATGTTTCTTGCTCAAAATGTTCCCTGTGAATTCCCAGAGCTCAGCAAGGCAAACATTAATTTATAGACTATCATTTTAATTATTAGAAAAGAAATTATTTTTACCATGTGGGCTGATAGTTAGCCAGAGGCGAATTCTGCTTCCAGCCTTTTGCACAGAGGCGGGTGCCAAGGTCAGAGCCAGCTCCAGTGGAATTTTCCATCCAAAACTGGTTTGAGCTGAGCCGATGGGTCCCACGTTTGGGTCCCCCCTGCACGGGACGCTGGGCTGAGCTCTCGTACAGAGCGCTCTAGCCTTCCTCTGTTGTAAAAGGTGCCATGGTGAGGCTGGGTCTGGAGCAAGAAGGGGACATCTGCGATGGTTGGATTAGCAAAGGACACCCTTACTGGGTCTCGGAGGCCAGGGCTGGGTGGTCCCTAGAGGGCTTTGCATAGGTACTGCCTAGAAAAGCAGCCATGCTTTTCCAAAAGGAGAGCCTTGGTTCCCAGTGGTCCTGCTCATACGGGTGTTTTGGGACTGAAAAAAAGGAAAAAAATGGCCAGACATAATCTGAAAGAGTGCTGCTGGGTGTTTAAGAAGGGTTTGGAGCCCCATTGCCTAGCAATTTGAAAGCACTCTCAAATTCTCACAGGAAAAAGCTGTTGTGCCAGATTATTAATTCCAAGGGTTTTCTGGATTCCTTCCCAAATGAAATAATTTTCACCTATTTCCTTAAATCTGCCTGTGAAAGAAAACAGAGCGGAACGCGGGCGGGCCTGTGGGGCCGGCGGGTGGAGAGGCAGCAGAGGACACCAGATAGCAGGAGCTGAGAGGAAGCTACTAATGGCCTCTGATGAGCTGCGACGTGATAATAATGAGGTTAATGCCCTTTCATTCACCCAGAAACACTTTAGCGAATGTATAATCCCTGCTAGTCAATGGGCGATCATTAGGTCATAAATAATACAGCGTGATTGAAGGACAGGAGCCTTTCCTGTAGGAATCCTTTTTAGTTGGTGCTGGCCCGGGGAGGGTTTTGTTGCAGCCCCGTGCGGTGCCCCGCCGCGGGGACCGGGCTGTCAGCCTGGTCAGAGCCGCGCTCCCGCCTCGCGTTCCCGCGGCGGTCATCTGGCACCAGAGCCGGAGCGCGCTGCTCCGGAGCCCAGGTCTACCAGGCAGCGCTGGGAAAGAGGGGCCGAAGCTCACGGAAAGAACAAAGCCAATTAGATAACGAAGCAAATTGCAGCTGCCGTCAGACGGTGCTGCCAAGGGCCTCGACCTGCCCGGTGGTGCCTGGTGGTGATGCTGGGAGAGCTGGGATGGGGCTGGACTCCCCAGCTGGGAGAGGTGCCTTGTCCCAGCTCCAGCCCGGGGCAGAAGGTGTGCGCGTTGTGTACAACGCTGCTTTCACAAGCTGGGTTTGGGGTCCCCTGCCATCCAGCGCTGCGGCGGAGGAGGTACGGTGTAGTCATGCTTGTCAGCATGTAGTCAGGCTGTGTCGACCATCGAGGGGTTAGCGACATTAAGTTTGGGGGCACTTTCCCTTCTCAGAGTGCTTCCCATGTGTGTATCTCACTCAGCCATAATGTAAATCCCTGTGTTTATTAGCAGGAGTAAATCCTACTTAGTAATAACTTGGATCTCTGTATGCATTTAATGTTAGATCATGGGCTATTTTAAACCCAGATGCTTTTAAACCCACCAAGCGAGCAAGGAAATGAGCAACCGTCCAATCTTTTTTATTTTATAATTAAATGTTTACACTTGTTACACAATAAATCCCATATAATCAGCTTGTAAAGCCTGCACAAAACCTGTGTTTTCAAGAGGGAGCAGGCACAGAATCACATTTATGCATGAACTTGAGTGTTTGCTGTGTTGCCGAACCTTACCCGTTAATAAAATAAGAATTAACATCACCTGTTAGAAAACCTGTCCTTTACCTAACCGTGCCTTTCCTTGGTTTTTGCCTGTGATGAGGTGATGTGGGCATGCGGGAGGGACAGCCCCGGAGTGGCCGCTCTCCTGGGCTGGCACTTGCGATGCTCTGGGCGCTGTCGCAATGTGGATCCTGGTAGAGACCACCACGGTTGTCTTTTCTGCTGGCAAACTATGTCTGGAAAAGTTTTCAGGCCCAAAAAGGAGCGCACGTCTCTTGCTGAAGTGCTGCGTGTCACAACATGAGTTATTCAGGGATCACATGTACAAATCTAAACAAGTCTGTCCAACTTGTGCTCCCACCTCCTTAGAAGAGGAGGGTACAAATGTGGTGTTGTGGAGACTGCAGTAGCTTCCAGACTGCTCTACAGCTGCAGGGAAAAAAGGGCTGCAGGCTGTAAATGCAGTGAAACTACTGTTCTGTGATACATCCCAAACGAAGCAGTGTACACCCAGTAATTACCCCAGGTACTCCTAAATCTGTCTGCAGCAAGTATTGGTGTGTTTTGTTTCGTGGAAGACTCATTGCTTACCCGTCAAATGTCCATGTGCAGCAAGCAATTTCTACAATAAATAAAAAAAACTTCTCAGGTCCTTGTAAATGTCTTTAATTATCTCAAACCTTTGCAAATTGTTAGAGGGGCTGGAAGAGCTTACCATCTCTGCCGCATTTGTGTAAGTACCTTTGTCCTCTGACAACTTTCCATTTCACTGAGTCCTAGAAGAGATGCTCTAAATATGTCTTTATTTTCTGCTTGTTAACTCTTCCATGCATGCTGCCAACCTTATCATTAGCTTTCAGATTTATGGCTGACCCATTAAATACTGGATGAAACACATCTCATCAGCTTGCATTACATTTTGAACTGAATAAATAGGAAAGGCATTACACAGATTCTGTCTGGCCATCTGGAGGAACAATGTTCTTTACCTCAACGAATGGCTATCTAATCCTCTCATATACAGTTGAGTTTTATTCTATTAAAATATAATGAGAAAAGACTACGTACCATTATGTGGTGGACCTAAATGGGATTTTTAGAATAATCGATGAAAGACAAATAAAAAAGATAAAGGTTTTCTTCAAAGAAAAAGCGAGAAAATTGTCTCCTTGGGATTAAAGTATTGTAGACCCATATTATTATAACATGATCTTTACTCACTAAAAATACCCCAGTTTCATTTCCATAAATCTTTCCATTAAGAATCAAATTAAGGTGGGTTTTTTTTTTGTTTTTTTTTTTTTTTTCATTTTAAAAATGTGAAGCATTAGATAAAATGCTGTGCTTTAAGCAGAGGATGCTGCAGGGTTCCTGCCTGCTGCGGGGTCAGGTCTTTCCGTCCAGCCGGTAGCATCGAGGGCAGCTCTCTGCGGGGTGCCCTAAAATCCAGAACAGAGGTTTGCTGCTGCAAACACCCTGGCAAAGACCCCAGCAAAATGGGGAGGTCTTGGAGTGGGTTGGTCTCCTTCAGGTGGGTCCCACCGGCCTCAGAGGCTGGAGGACACGGTGTTTTCCAGCGATAGCCATCCTCACCACACAGTGTGCGTAAGAAAGGGCCTCACTTGCTTAGCTCAATGGAAAGCCATACAAAATTGTTGATGCAAAGATTTTCCTTCAACACAACTGTAACTGCATTTCCATTCCCCTTTCAGAAGACGTTGGAGACATTCAGTCTGGTAGCCAAGTGAAAACTATGAGGTGCTTTGCGTGAGATCTGGGCAGGTTGTATGTCCCCATCTCCGGCATGGTGACACCAAAAGCCCTTTCCCAGCTGCCCCCACATTCTGGAGGTGCCCATGGTCTGCCTGTGCCTCCTGGAGTGGGACAGTTGCTTGAGTAGGTCCTTCAGCGGTGCGCTAAAACTGAGGCACCGCTGGGGTCGATGCCTGGGCAGACGTACAGCGTTCCTCAGGTGAGTTCTTCAAGCCCCCAAATTCCAAGGTGTTCCCTCATCCCCTAGGCTTTCCCCTCCGTGCAGACCGGGTCTGGGCAGAGGCACGGGGATCGTTCTTTGCAATGCTGCTGTTTGTTTGTAAGGGGGCACACAAAATCCCAGCAATTAGCGAACAGTTGCTTTAGGGTTTATGCTCAGCAGGAGCGGAACATATTTCAGCTTTCTCCCTGTATAACTTGTCGGAGGAAAATGACTCCTGCTAGTCATCACCTACCCCCCCAGCACTGCGTTGGCTGCGATGCTATCCACCTCCAATTCATCAACCAGTCAAGCTGATATAATTAGGAAACCCAAAGTCAATAATCTGATAATCTCCAGTGCACGAAAGACTTGTATGTAGGAGAAGTGATTCCAGGAAGTCTGCAGCTCAGATCTGTGCAGGAAAAATGCCAGATTTTAAAAAAGAAACAGGCAGGGACCTGGAGGAGAGAGTGCTTCCTAATCCTTCACTGGTGACATATTTTGGGCCATCAGCTCTGCAGTAAATGTTTTCCCGTACAGTCATTTAGTGCCTTTGAACCTTCCCTTTACAGTCTTAATAATAATGTTCAATTACTGGCTCTGCTCTATAAATAAATAATCTCAGTTTAACGAGACACTGCTGGGTGAGCGATGCTGGCTGCGGGGGGACGTCTCCGGGGCCCTCGGAGCGGCACGCTCCCTCCCCGCTCTCACGCACGCTGCTGGCCACGGTGAGCGGCAGAAAGTGTAAAGCAATATAGCATTTGGCAAACGTTTTGCAGTCTCTTTATTATGGCGATTCAGAGGAAGGGAAGTCTTACATCCAAAAATGATGCCAGAAAAATATGTCTTTTGTAAAACACTTGGAACGCGTAAAATGACTAATAAAAGCGTAGGCGGTTCAACTATTTCATTTCGCTCTTTAAAAGTGTCAGGAGTTCCCTTCGGGTTCCTAGTCTTAGAGCAGGAGTGGGGGGCCTGGGGGGACCTCTCCGGGAAAGCGTCAGCACGTTCATTCCCATTTTCCTCCCCAAGTGAAAGCAGTGAAGACCAACCCACAGAGTGAGCTGCATGTCCCTCACAGCCTGTCTTTGGCCACCACAGCTCCAGGCAAGACCGACATGGTCTCTTTTTAAGATCTCACCATCCTGAAGGAGCAGCCGAGGAGCCTTCATGCAGAGCGGGGATCTCCCCTTTGCATGAGGGCGATTTGGGGTGCATCCCCAGGCCAACTCCATCTCATCTGCCAGCAAGCTGCCAAAGGCTGCTGCATGGAGCAGACGTGCTCCTGGGAAAAGCAAGTGGCTTATATAAAAGTTTCATCAATTTTAAATGACAGTGTTATCTTCCTAACAGGATGTTTTAGCTGTAACATGCTCTACATAAGCCTTTTAACTCGCCTTGTCAGGAACCGCTCTTTTTTCTTCTGGTGCGCACAGCGAGCCCATCGCTCAGCAGGCATTGAGAGGAGTTGTCGGAAAGCCGAACGCAGAGAAGCGATGGGAAATCATCCCATTTTTCCTTTCCACGGTGGGATAAGTGATGTCTGGGGTTGCGTGCTGAGCGCTGCCAACTGTCTAATGCACAGCTGGGACTTCAGCTCCCCCAGGGCATCGCACGCCCCGAGCCCCCGGCCACCAAGGATGCCTGGGCTGGGAAATGAGGGGACCAGCCTTTGAGTCTGGAGCCTGATAAATAACAGCTCCTGAAAGCTGAATTAGAGGATCTATTGCCATTGTGTTGAAGCCTGGCACCAGAAAAAGGAGGGCTTCCAGCTGATCCCATAAATCAGCTGATGAACCTTTGCCTGCCCTGAGCTGGTGTGAGAAGCATGTGCTCTGCTGCAAATTATATTGCTATTTTTTTCTCAAAGTGCTAAGGAGCCAACGGATCTTTAAAACATGCTAATCTGATTTCACGGTGAAGGCTGTTTGTTATTGCACAGTACCAGAACAAATGTATTTTCTGTTGGTTAAGTTAGACTATGGTATTTACCTGACTTCCTTATAAACATATACCAATAGCGCAGGCCAAGGATGCAAGGTCATGGAGGGAATATCACCACGTCAGGAGCTGGGGATGGGGTTTTAATCGCCGTACAAAAAGGCATTGTGAGCTGCAGAGATGTGCTGCCTTGTTCGAGATGTGTCTGAAACCATGGGGAAGGAGGGTGATCTCCCAGCCAGGCTGGACTGGACATGAGGGATGTGCATTGCTCCGGTCCGTGCCGGGCAGCACAAATACCTCCCATCCTCCGCCTCCCTTTGGTCTGCGGCCTCATCGGGTGGCTTGGTAGCTGCTCCGCTAGCGCACATGAAACGAGCGCGATGCTTGCTTGGGGCGTTATCCCACATCGACCGTGGACGTTGATCCCCGCAGGGTACAGGCATTTTCCATTTCCCTCGGGGGTCCAGGCAGGAGCGGAGGCACCGACCTCCCCACGGCATCGCGCTTGCGGGAGGGTCGGGGTGCGCGGGGGACGGCTGGGCTTCGCCCCCTCCCGTGCCAGCAGGCAGGAGCGGCCC
>NW_010563831.1:0-1429 GCF_000687285.1 Phaethon lepturus | reverse complement strand
CGAGCGGGTCAGGGGGGACGGCGCGACCCTCCGGTTGTCTCCTCCGGCAGCCTCGCCGCGGTGGACGGGTGCGTGAGCGACAGCGGATTCGCCCCGCGCCGTTGTCAGAGCCGGTTTGAAAAGGGACGGTGAAAATGGTGTTAAAGCGCTGGCAGGAAAAGGACAAGGATCCGTGCGATGCCAGGGCCTCTCTTCTGTCCTTCAGCAGGCAAGATCCCGAACTGCGTCAGACTGACCTAACAAAACATTGAAGATACGGGAACGACGACACCAAGTGCGTTTCCTTATGTCAAAGAGTTGTCTGCTTTTGTCTTGCTTGAAGCCTGCCGCTGGGGTACGCCGCTCTGCCCTCGCCAAGATGCGCTGCGATACATTAAACTAGCAAAAATCATGACATGGTGTTCCTGGACGTGCTTATTTCTCTGATAACTGAAAACACACCTTACGGGCGCTTGTAACAAGTGGTGAATCTCATTACGAAAGTATGCGTGTGAAAAAAACCCGTGGGGACGGCTAAGCGGTGAAATAGCTGCGTGGGTTGGTCGGATGAATGAGAAAATTAAATGAATGCTTGTGCTTTGGATTCTGAATTTCTTCTTGTGCTTTGGACAAGGAATTGTGGAGATAGCTGTAGCGTGTTCCTTCTTCCCCTCCCATCATTAGCGAATTCCAGAGGAATTTCCTTGAGTCTGAGAGAAGGGGGTGCTCCTGCGCTGGAGGATTTACCGCATGCTGTACAGGCTGCTGGTTTTCAACTATATTACTGAACTGTGAAAGTTTTAAAAGTTTTGGGGGCAAAAAAAAGACTTCCCACCACACCTTAAGATCAAAAAATGCTGATTTGTAGACAGATAAAAAGTCCTATGGCTTTCTGGTAGAAATAAGGTTTCAGACCTTTGGAAGTTCCTTCAATGCAAACACTGGGGTGTGAGGTACCCCATGGGATTCAGCACCCAGGTTGAGCAGAGCTGCAGTTCCTGGGAGTGTGTGGTTCAAACCACACCTGCGCGGTCCAAGCTGTAGCTACTTTACCAGCAAAGTGTTGTACCTTTGTGTGGTGTGCCTTTTGGTGTTACTAACCTCAAGACTGGCAGGCTGTTAAAAGGGGGGTTCTGTACAGCTCCTGATGCCAGGTCATGGCCTTGTCTGGGTGCCATTTTGTTGGGGCGAGGGGAGCAATTACCAGGAAGTGCTGAGCATGCACTCGTGTACACTTTTCAGCACGAGCTAGAAGCTGACATACCACAGCCTTACGGGTTGCCCTGGGGAGGGCAGGCACAGGACTGACCTGCAGGGTGGCTGCAGGCCGGCCATCTGTCAGTCCCCAGGCCGGGCCTGCCTGGCCAGCAGTGATGCCCTTGGCTGGTGGGCCAGGCCTGCGTAAGGCCCTTCTGGCTCTGACTCATAGCCCAAAGCGGGGTGCGGCGGG
>NW_010563830.1:613-1211 GCF_000687285.1 Phaethon lepturus | reverse complement strand
CCCGTGGGTGCCGCGGGACCTGCCGGGGCGCGGAACCTGGTAACGCTATTTTTCACGTGACGATAGTGCAAAACTGGGGGTCTTTTTCGAGGCGATATCTTGAGGATGGCCCCCCCCACCAAAGCTGCTAGCTGTACATTTTTCTTCTGGAGATGAATCATAGGCAATTAACAGGAACAATTCTAATTAACTGACATAATTAAAAAACTAATAATGTTTAACATTATTGTTTTATACAATGACATTAGCTTTAACAGCCTAGCAACACATCAAGGCTTCATTTGCATAGTCACTGAGTATATTATTTATTCTTGGTTTCTTTGGTAACCAAATTGACAATAAGAACTGCAATGTGAATTCCTAAATTGTTTTGCCATATAGCTTCATAATTTATGCCATTGGCAGTAATTGTAATGTCTGTATAATTTCCTTTTAATTATCAACTAATGAAATTTACATTCATTTGGGTAAAAAACAAATATTCACATTCAACTTCCAATCACCTGTCCAAATTTCCAATCAATTTGCCGATGTTTGCTGTGCCTTATGCTTATTTATATTTTTGAATGTCAAAATGTGGGAGGAGTGCTGAAACCTC
>NW_010563830.1:0-582 GCF_000687285.1 Phaethon lepturus | reverse complement strand
GGAGGAGGTGTGAACCCTCTTTGACTGTTAATGGCTGGGGGAATAGTGACTACTGGAGCTGCTGCCGCTGAGCTCTTCTTCCTCCCAGATTTAGGAGATGTTCCTTTCCAAAAGAAGACAGAAGATACGGACTTTATCACATTGAACTCTATGGATTTTAAGTGGAATTAATTCCGTAAACTTTAATTGCAGAATAATCTCTGCCTGTTCCCTTATCTCTTGATTTATTACAGACATTTATTTCTAGTTTGAAAATTTCTCATCAGTTTCCCAGGGAATTAATTTAGTTTTTCAAAAAGAGAAAAAAAAAAAGGAGGGTTGGGGGAAGGAAATGGCTTCTAAATTCAAATTGAGATGCTAATTACAATAATTATTTCATGAAATTACATAGAAACTTTATACATATGAGTATAGTCATTTCGTTAAAAAAAAAAATATTTGCACATAATCTTAATTGAACTCAACTCCTGAACAAAACAACACTTTGGCTTTTTCTATTTTAAATAAGGGCACTTGGGAGACTCAAACGGCCCCCGCAAGGCTGCCCTCGGGCCGCGATGCTGCAGGCGCCGGGCAGGGTCC
>NW_010563829.1:31500-41183 GCF_000687285.1 Phaethon lepturus | reverse complement strand
AGACGGCAGATTTTGACTAGATAGAAGGAAGCAGTGTTTGACAATGACACTGGTGAAACACCGGCCCAGGTTGCCCAGAGAGGTAGTAGATGCCTCATCCCTGGAAACATTCCAGGTCAGGTTGGACGAGGCTCTGAGCAACCTGATCTAGTTGAAGATGTCCCTGCTCATTGCAAGGGGGTTGGACTAGATGACCTTTAAAGGTCCCTTCCAACCTAAACTTCCAACTCAAATTCTATGATTCTATGATATACATGCATATGTCTGGCTGTATATGCATACATATCTAAAGAGGCATAAATAAATATATACGTATAAATGCATATTCAGCAAAAGACCTGTCCTTGTGGGCATCATATTAAACCAACAGTATTTACAGTATGTGCATGTCTCTATAGTGAACAGTGTAAATGTATGAAAGGCTACTGTGTACCAAAGACAAATATTAATCTCTTATTAAAAGAATTACTATGGTTCATTCCTATTGCTTATCATAGAAACATAATCTTTACAACATCTGTTCAACATTCGTTAGAAGAGTATTTATGTTCATTCTGTTTTGGAGACCAAAGGCTCCACTCATTTGTCTACATAGGGTTATCTGGTGCTCTGTGAGATGTGGCATCTGGTGCCATAAGGAATGACATCCAGCCTCCTGCTGCTACTCCAATAAGCCACAGGTCACCATGGGTCCTGTGCCATACCTGTAGCCTGGTGGACACTGTGGACATCTCCAAAACTTAGCTCATTTCGAAAGGCACTATATAGTAATGTACGGGCAACTGCATTGGGCCCTTGCATTCCTTCACCTGTAGACAGCTGTCATTAAAACATTTTCACTGCATCTTGCTGATTTTCTGTTTTTTCTAACCCATGTGTAGTTGGAAAATCTATTTGGTACTTACTACAGAACTATCTTTCTTCCCCTACTACCTCATTGTCCAAATTACTTCTCAGTCTGTCTCTGCCACCCATTTGTGGGCGGCTCACTGTACTCCACCTGGCTCAAGGCAGGGGTCTACGCATGCCAATGCTTTGGACAGAAACATTTAGGTGAAATAAAGGCTTACAGAAATGACAACCTAGACAGCACAGCCCTGAGGCCATGCCAAACGTTCTTTGGCAATGCCAAGTTAAGATCATTCATATGGTTTTTGCCGCTTTCACCTTTATCCATTTGTTCCTATTCCTTTTCCATCCCCTGCCTTGTATTGGGAGAAGTGATTGTACAGCTATGTGGGGAACCAGTGGTCCAGATCTTGGCTAAGTGTCTAATTCCTATTGAAATGAATATTACACATATAGATACCCCTCAAATTCTGAACCTTCATGGTATACAGAGTCATTATATTTGAAAATTATTACTTAGATGGCTGGAACTAGAAGGAGGAGCAGTTCTCAGGCATCCAGCTGGCTGTGATAGACTCAATGCTTATTGACTATGGTAAAATAGAGTAGCCATATTTTAATTTCTTGCAACATCTGGAGAGTTACCTCCTTCTATGATTTTCTTACAGACTCTGCTGCTACCCAAACTGCTCATTTCTTCTCATTCTAGCCAGCTGAAACTTCTATGTCATCCATATGGTGGCTTTGAATAGCCATAGAAAGCATGACTGAGAGACGCAGGGGAAGACACATACAGGAACAGGTAATATCCTACGCGCTTTTAATAGAGGGTATATGACTGGCTAAAATACTGCAAAAATATCCATTGTTTAGGAAATTTTAAAATTCTTGAATAAGCATAACTAACAACTGTGTCCAAATGAAGATTCTTAGTGCCCTCTAAGAGGTGTGCCCCGAAAGAGCTGGTACGTGCCAGCCGCACAAAAGCCTGCGGAGCAACACCGAGCACCACGGCGCTGGCAGCACCGCTTGGTGCTACCACGTGCATCAGAGGAGGGGGCTTTCTGGCAAAACCTGCTTCTTCCAGTGCGATAAGTCTGTCCTGGGTTTTGGTTGTGGGTGCCGTTGTTTTTCCTGTGGAAGGAGCCAAAGAACACGACTGAGAGAGTGATTTTTCCCTTGGAGGAAGCCAAGGCTGGGCAGCATTCTTTGACATGGGGGACATGCCCAGCAGGCTGTTAGTCGTGCAGGATCCGCTCACACACCGGTCCCCACATGTGCTGCAGCTCCAACAGAGACTCTGGATCTACACTGTACCCAGACTCATATCTCACCTCGATGTCACCTCATTTACAGGTGAATTTTACCCCTGCAGCCTGGGGCTCTAAACAGGTATTGATGAGGTCATCGGCAGAGTTTTGTCTTGCTACCGTTGAAAAGCTGTGAGAAAAAAACTGATGCAAGGTAACTGTTGGTGTCTGTGTATCACATCTGAAACTCCACCTAGTAATTCAGTGTATGCCATGATCCGCTTTGGTTCCCTGTGGCTGGAACCTGAGATATGCTTTCCATGCACTGTGACTGACACAAAACACAGCTCAGAGTTGGACTGCTTGTATCTATACTTTTCCATTAGAGGTTTTAGCCTTTAGGTGTTTTCTCAAATGAAATACTTTTATTTCAGTTTACATACTATTTTGAAGTAAGTAGCTAATTGAGAAAATGAGGATTTTAGCACTGAGCAAAACTATTGTTGCTTTTTCTGAAAAGCTGTTTGGCTTATATTCCAGTAGCATATTTACATCCAATTACAGGCTCCCTTCAACCACAGAAAGGTTAATCCAACACTGAAAAGTGAGTAAAAAGGCTCCCATCAATTTCCAGTAGTTTGGCCTGAGTTTATAACAATGGTCAGAATTGGTAGTTAAGTCTGATTTTCTTAGAAACTTCCAGGGAAATGTCATTGTGAGGCTTCACAACCTCAGTCACAATTCACTAGTCCTTCCAGCATGGTCTAAGGTGTCCCCACAAAATGCAATTCAGGCTATGTAATATTACTTGAAATTGCAGAAAGGAAAGTACAATAGTCTTCAGATATATCCTCTGTCAAATTAATCATGGACTGTTAATTCAGAGACACAAAACATCAGAAATGTTTTTTTCATTTTACCATAACCCAGGTATGTTCATGCATGTCTGTAAACGTTAGTGATATTTTTTCTCCTCTAGCATATCACTAAGGAGAATAGACAATGCTGTATGTACAACTCTATTCACAGTGAAAGACAGATAAACCAAAAGAACCACTTATAGCTAAGCAGATGTTCATAATCTTAATTTTATTACCTCCAAACAACAGTGTTTGATTCAATACATGAAAAGCGATAAATCTGGAAATGTCATGACACATGAAACAGTAAAAAAGAAATATGGCAATAATCTGGGAAAAACATTTCTGATTTAGATTATCTGTGGCTTTCCTGGCTTGTGCCTCAGCAATATTCAGACTGTGGTATGGCATGGGCTAGGTTTTAATAGCTATATTATCTCACAGCCCAGAAGGCCAACCGTCTCCTGGGCTGCATCCAAAGCAGTGTGGCCAGCAGGTTGAGGGAGGGGATTCTGCCCCTTTACTCTGCTCTGGTGAGACCCCACCTGGAGTCCTGCGTCCAGCTCTGGAGCCCTCAGGACAGGAAAGACATGGACCTGTTGGAGCAGGTCCAGAGGAGGCCACAAGAATGATCAGAGGAATGGAACAGCTCTGCTGTGAGGACAGGTTGAGAGAGTTGGGGTTGTTCAGCCTGGAGAAGAGAAGGCTCCAGGGAGACCTTATTGCAGCCTTCCAGTACTTCAAGGGGGCCTGTAAGAAAGATGGAGACAGACTTTTTAGCAGGGCTTGTTGCAACAGGACCAGGTAATGGTTTTAAACTAAAAGACGGCAGATTTAGACTAGATAGAAGGAAGCAATTTTTGACAATGAGGGTGGTGAAACACCGGCCCAGGTTGCCCAGAGAGGTGGTAGATGCCTCATCCCTGGAAACATTCCAGGTCAGGTTGGACGGGGCTCTGAGCAACCTGATCTCGTTGAAGGTGTCCCTGCTCATTGCAGAGGGGTTGGACTAGATGACCTTTAAAGGTCCCTTGCAACCCAAACTATTCTATGATTCTGTGATTATGTTATTGAGCACGTCAATGTATTAGCTAGCTGGGAAGAAGAGAGAGTAGTCAGAATTGTATAGCCTGGCAGTTTTCTGAAGACAACAAGCAGTGGGTACCACTTAATTTCCGAATGACCACACCAAATAGAAAATCTAATCATATATAAAAGCATCAAAGCATACATAGAGGTGCTTGATACAGTCTTTGTCATTTTTTCACAAATTATTTTACTCCTTTGAGCATGAAGAAGTTATTACATTTGCTGAGCAGAGCTAAGGCCAAAGAAGAGCTGCATCATTGTTTTCTCCATTTGCCATTCAAATCTCTTCTAGGTCTCATCCGACATATTTAGAACTTTATATCCACATTAATTAAAAAATCTCATGGGATTTTGGTTTAACTGATTATATATGCTAGCAGCAATACTAAGCATATCCATGGAATTAATGTATACTCACAGCATTTACAGCATGTACAGTTCTCAACAATGATTTGTAAATTTTATCACGTATCATCATTTGTGGACTAGGTTTGAAATCCATCCACCAGTTTCCATTAAATGACTTGTATGTAGCTTCTGTAGCCAACAAGAGAGAAAACCACAACGTATTATGGCATGATGCACTGGCTGATGTGATTTCCTCCAGGAGAATGGAGGCAAAAGAGTCTGGGAGGGAAGAAATACCAAACCCCATGCGGACACAGGCAGACGTTATTTACAGTGATAACTTTTGCCCAAGAAGACAAGTCTGCCTGAGCTCTAGAAACAATGGAGAAAGCCTCAAGAGTTCCAGAGGTAGCTCAGAGCATGAACTATACATGCTATTAATTGCTTCCAAAGGGTAGTCTCTATATTGACCCTATGCTACACTTAGCTTCTGCTAATATGTTTCATAGTTTATACAGAACTACCTTGAAATGAAACACTTCGATCTTGTTCAGCAAACTAAAATATCTTGACCTGGACAGGTCTGACCCCAAACCAAATATTTCATTTTGATTTTGCTGAAATAAATATTTGATTTTCAGTTGAAAGTTTTTGTTTTTCAGGCTAAAAATGCAATAAATAAAAATTCAACATAGGTATTTCTTCAATGAAAACATACATTTTTCTTCTAGAAATTTTCTACGTCTTTTTTCTACCTGAATGTTTCTGATAAATACACAGCAACAGTATATACATATTTGCATATACGCAAGGGTATACGTTAGATGTATGCACATCATCTCATATTTATTCACTCTTTGGAAAGATACCAACAAATCGATAGCTGATAGGTCAGGGTTCTCCATTTCTGCTAGCAGAAAAAGGTGTTAAAACATGGGAAAGTTGGAAAAAATCATAAAAACAATCAAAAAAAGACCTCTTGCTTTCTTGGCATGTAAAGAAAACACTAAATAAACAATTTGTGAACTCAGTTACAAAAGTCAACACTTAAATCTATGTGAGTTCTCCTATGTATATTTATTTTTCTGTCTCCAAATATTAAATGCAAACTTCAATACAAAGTCAAGAATTAGTTTCCATACATGGAAATGCCTTGGTGATTGTAAAAAATAATGCTGTGGTGTCTCTAGTTGGGAGGTTTGGAAGAAAGGGAACTGAAAAAAAAACAAGAAAAAAACAAAGAAAAAAAAAGAAACTGTTCCACTTCATCTAGCAGTGCTGCAATACATCACTCCAATTAAATCCCAGCCAATAAGCAAAGGGACATGTTAAGTAAAATTCATGAGCTTTGAATGCATGTGAATGAATATGCCAATCAGAATCAATGCCACCCATTCATCTGGTGTAACACCATGGTGATGACAATGAGCTTGAAACCAGCCTTTGTTGTCATCAGCTGTGCAGTAGTTGCCACAGCCCCAGCCTAGATCAAATGTGTGGGACATTTAAATCTTCAGCATGGCACCAACACACAGAACATCTTATTCATGCCAAAAAAGGAGCTATAATCAGTCTCCGAGTAAATAGTTCAGGATCAGTTCCTTAAGGGGCACAAATTGCCTTCTTTTAAAATGACCAAAAGGCTGTTCCTCTCCTTGCTTGACTTTACTATGTGGACACAAGCACTGCCTTTTGCAACCACGGAGTATATCTGTCACTTTAGAAAATCTGTTGCTATATTAATGTCTGTAGCTGAGACTTCTGTGGGCCTTTAACTGATATTGCAATAGGAATATCTTTGCGGGACCCTGCATCTCAGCCCTTTTGAGCGCTGCAGTGGCAGATGGCTAGCTCTCACTGCTTCTACAATAACCATTTCATTTGTGATGCTTGACCTGAATTCCATTCCTTGTTTAAAAGTGTGCCTCAGTTCTCAAATGGTATTTCACAGAATCGCCATTTCCATAGTGTTTCCACATGCTGTTCTCCAAATAACAAGTTTGCCCATAAAACAGGGTGGAAGAAAAGAATATGGAACTAAGTTTCACAGTTGAAAATGTTTAATCTAAGAATATATGTCCAAATACTGACGACAGCTTCATTTTTACTGGATTTAAATTTTACCACTGATATTTTCCTATATGTCAGTTGTATCACTTACAGATCACACTGTATTTTTAGTGCTTTGTGCTGTGAGTCACAGTTGTCTGTCTTTCATTGTGTTCTCACTAGTTATAATGTTGTAAATGTGAAACGCTATGCTAGGGAAACAGGCCTGTGAGTGGTGACATACACTCAACTTCTGTGAATAAATTAAGCATGCATGCTTTCAGTAATAGATCCACCTATTAATCAGGGTGGTTAAAAAGATGTGACAACCACTGCATAGAACTGATATACCCCCAATTTACTAGCAGATATTACTCACTGCTGAAAACTTTCTCTGCACATTTCTCATGTTATTTCTTGGTTCCTAGGTAGGAAAAAAATCTTAAGAGGAAGAACAAGTGACCTTAAGGAACTTTATTTGGAAAGAGGTTTTTTGTGAGGTTTCTTCTGCAGCCCATTAAAATCTTAAGCAGAGGGAGCTGAAGACATCATTCAAGTACACATTTGACTACAAAATATTAAACATGATGCATAGATTTGCCAAGAAAAACATGCATCCTTCGGTCATTCCTTCTCATTCTCTGGGACTGAGAACACAAGGACTAAGTTGAACTTACTGGGGGAATGAATGTGAGGACCACAAGAGACAGCAGAAATGATGCTGCAGAAACGATACTGTCTGCCCATTAAGATTATCTACAACCCTCTGTTGTGATCCTTCTGTTAATGACCTAGTCTTTTCCTACTGGAAGTGACCTGGTGTTTTCCTACTGGAATTCTGCAATGCATTTATTTAAAAAAAAAAAAAAAAAAAATTTACCCTGCCTGAGCTTTTTGCAGCATCTTAGATTGATCCACAGCAGTTTGATGCAAGTTGATGCAACAGGCCCAAGTATGAGAGAACTACAAGACACACAGCAAACATACATTCCACTTTATAGCAGAAGATATATTTCTTTAGACACAAAATGAATGGCAGATTATTTCCAGCTGTAACTAAACCCATAATTCATGGCATTGTGCAGTCAATAGTAACTCAAATTTAAACAAATGGTATATCTCTGACATATATCTTTTTAGTTCTTTTTAAAAATAGTTGTTTTCATAATTTGAGACAGAAACATTGTACTTGATCTGCAATAACATGAAAGTATGAGAATGTCCTCTGTTGATACTCCAGTCTTTTAGTTTTCTTACCTAACTGTGTTGACCTTCAAAGAACCAGAAAGCTCTATGTTGTCCCAGTGAGTCCAAGGTAAAAGGAGTCCCAGAACCATGGGTCTTCTTCTGAGGTTTATCCTCAGACAACCACTAAGTAAAATAAAAAGCTGACAAAAATTCAAGTGTTAACAAGAAGTAACACACATATTTCTCCAGTTATTCTTCACGATATACAAGGTAAAACCATTACAACCAAGGTAAAACCAGTTCATTAATGTTTCAAGCTGAATGAAGAGAATGCAGATACTTATCCTCATGGTGAGGAGGTTTCTGAAATTCAGTGCCACATGGAACTTATGGTTAAGAGTACATATCCACAGTTCATAAACTTGGAAAGGTCTTGGAAAGACTCCTGGTCTCCTTACTTGCAACAAGTTATCACATTACACCTATGAAAAATATTTTCTTCCACCAGTTGCTTAGGACACAGAATCTCAGCCCAAAGCTGGCCATATCATTCTTATATACCCATATGACAGCAGCACAACGGGCATGAAGCTATCAACTCAGAACAGACGCCAGGTCAGCTGGACTCCTGCATTGCGCCACTCTGTATCACAGTTTGTCACAAGTTTCTTAAAGCTGTTGTCTATTTTATTCCACCAAATGAAGCTCAAGGTTTTGCTTCTTATCATCAAGACAACATTGAGCACACACTAGCTAAATGATTGTATGATGTCTATGGTCAACAGCTCTTCCATGGTAAAATGGTACATGAAAATTTTTTTGTAATCTGGAAAGCTTTCTGTGAACTGATTTTTTTATGCTATTCTGTCTGGGTTGTACAATAATAGACTCTGGCCTGAAAGGCAATTACTTTCTGTTAAACTTTAGTGGACCAATGGGAAGTCAGTCATGAACCTTGTTGCTTCTTGTTTGTTGCTGCAGTTTAAATGCCCATCCAATGAACTAAGCACTTTCCTGTGTTTGAAATTATATGGCTCATAGACAGAAAATCAGATGGATTCTCTCTTTCTACAAACATATACAAAAACTGCACTCATTCACATAGCACACTATAACAGTTTTAGATGTCATTTTCACACTTAAACTTACTTCCTGACAAGTGGTCAAAGACATTTCATTACATTTAATAAAACGGGTTTCACACCAAACTTAATCAGACGTTGCTTGATGTGTTTGCAGAAACAAATTAAAAACAAGACAAAACAAAACCCCCAAAACCCCACCATTTTGACAGCCCTCGATAACTATTCAAATTTGTCGTAATTACAGCAATTACCTTCTTCAGCAATGCCCAAACCAAAGGTGAAGTTATAGTTCCATCTTTTGACCCATTCAGCCTTGGACTGACTTACAGGAAAATTATGTAGAAAAGAGTTAATGTTCACCATGGTGGTATTTTCTGTATGTTATTGGGATACCTGTCTGTTGGTATTAACAAGAAAGCCCAAACTCATCTGTTTGCCCACTAATTAGGCACAATTTTGAACACTAATGACTAAAGCTAGTATTTTCAAAAAGTTTCTAAAGGAAATCTATAGATTTATACTGAGTTTTTAAGGCTGAACTCCTCTTGTTTCTTTGGGGATTTTGAAAAGGGACTGAATCTGAACTGCAACCTAGAGGTGCCGTATTTATGTTTAGTATAGACTCTGTTTCAGCATTAGATTGAATGTCATATATCTTATAACTGAAGAGCTACTGTTGAAATATTTCTTTTATGGGTATTTCAATCCCAAAATGTGTTCACATCCCATTTTCAGGGTGTTACTTAAGAACAGAAATATGCTTTATTAGACTAGGAGATTTAGAATCAATATTCCTTACATCCACAATAGCATGCATATACAAAGTAGTAGAAAATAAAATTACATTATTTAAAAAATATAACAAGTCACCAATTATTTCAGATTTAGGGGGCTGTTTATGGGCTAACTTGAGATGTAAGCAAATAAGTGCCAATTAATTAGAATCTGTGACAGTGTTCAGTACC
>NW_010563829.1:7715-31469 GCF_000687285.1 Phaethon lepturus | reverse complement strand
CTTTCCCTAGTAGCTAACACAAAAGCACACGTACTCACAATGCTTTAGTTTCAGTCAAGTGATCAGCAAAACATGTTCAGCTCATTTAAATAACAGAAGCTGGTGAAATACAGCTATCTTTTATAGCATTAAGCAAAGATTTGAGTTCAGATGACAGCATCTGACACTTATAGAAGAGATAACTCGGAGCCATTTACTTCAGATGGATAATGAGTTAAACTTAAAAATGGATAAAGCCACAAGCCAGAGGCTAGAATAAATTTCACAATAACTCTCCTGCTCAGCCATTGGTATTCCGGCTATTTAACCACAGATATACCGTTGCTCTGTGAACACTGTCATACAAACACCTGGGCAGAAGGACACACTGTGGATAGTTCACAAACAGAAGATGCATTTGTTTCAATTATATCAAAATTCAGAGGAAGCATAGTGCAACAAAAATAAGTGATGTGTACAGGCTAGAATCTAGATTTCTGTATATACACCTATCACCTTTTTGAGCTGGAGTGCTGGGATTTTTCTGTACATGTGTTTATATTTTTAAGACTTTTAAAAAGGAATACCTATTTATCTGTGAAAATGGGAGATGTTTGGAATATAATCAATAATATACAGTGACATTAACAGTGTTCAAATTTTAGTTTTTTAATACACTTTTAGAATGGCATCATAATATACACATATTAAAAAAGATTTGTCTAACGTTGTCATATTTTAACCTACTAGGATAAGGCACTGTCTTGCTTGTATACTTTCTTCTTTATTGCTCCAACCATTTTGGCCTAATGGGGTATATGGTCCTCTTCTAAAAGGCAAACTGTTGAGAGGAAGCAGAAATTTAACGATAAGGATGTTCTAGTTCAGTGGAGCGCTTGCTTAACTATGGAGTTAAATCCTGCCTCTAATTAGCAATTTAAGATGAAGCCATGCCTAAGTGCTCTGTGCAGTCAAGGCTCAGAGAAGGCAACTGCAGACGGACACTTGGATTTTCCGGGGTGATGCGGGTCAGACGAGGAGGAGGACCACGGCAGCACCGCTCCCTGCCCCGGGCAGGGCTCCCGGCCTCTGCGGGCACCCAGGCTAGTCTCTGGGTTTGTGTCGGTGCCAGTGGTGCTTCAGCTGACCTGACAGCAGAGATTAGCAAGTCCCCGTGCTTGGGCATGAGCACCAGCACTGCGTACTTCGCTAGGATAGACTTAGTTTGCGTGCATCCATGTGCCCTATGTGACAAGGTCTTGAAACTGGCTACTGAGTTTTGGCACCTAAAAATTTAAAGACCCTTAGATCTAAATAATGTTTAACTATTTGTGTTTCTCCCACTTCCAGGGCACAAGCAAATTTCAGAAAGCTCTGAGATTTGGCTGTCTAGAGATACAGAAAGGTGTTTTGCTTTTCCACTTAATTGTACATGTCTTCTCTATTTTTTTCCTTTTCCTTTTTCGCATTGCTCAGCGTGCCCCGCTAATGTCCCAGAAACAAACACACTCCTCTTCTCTGACAGTAGCCTATAGCTTATAGGCCATGAGCTCTCTCCACAACCCCAATTTTGGTCTGTGAAGTGGTTAAAACTCTGCATTAAAAACATGATTTATCATACCCTCCCTCCAAGTGTGAGAGCTCCCAGAACAGGGGAGAGCCGCTCCCCGCAAATGTCGTATGAGAGACGGCATCACTCCTGTGTGGTGCCTCCTCCTTTGTGGCTGTAGTCAGCCCTGACAGCGGCGCGCGCGTCATGCCGGGCATTCGTACAGGAGAAGCGGCGCGTGTCCGAGGGCTGCCGGCACCGTACACTGAGCTCGTGCAGCCTTCGGAAATAAGTGGCATGGGGTGAGGGGCCTGCCGCTGGCGCTTAGCTGGCCACTTGGCGACAGGCACTGAGAGGAGAGAGCTTTTGGAGAAGTGATGGCAGCCCTGAAGCTCTCTAAGGAAAAGCCAGGAAGGTGAGTGGCCCAGGCAGCCTTGCTGAGCCTCTGGGCTCTCCCTTTTCCCTCAGGAACAGCTTTTGGACAAGGCTCTGACTGGGCCCTGCCCGAGATCATCCCATCCCCGTCACCCTGCCCAGACATCCCGGGGACGTCTGATCCCTGTTCCCCCATCGGGCCTGATCCTGGTCCCCGTCACGGTGACCCACCCGGCCTTGGCCCATGCCCTCCCCCGGGGAGGTGCCCAACACCCCTGTGCCCCCGCAGGCCGTCAGTAGTCGGCATTGCTTCAGCAGCTGCTCCAGAGCAAACTGCCTCTGCCTCCCTTCAGGAAACCTGCTCCTCCGTGTTCCTTTCCCACTGGCGTTTGACCAAGCTTAAACAATTTTTGTAAAGGGGTGATTCATTTCAGGAAAAATAATCTTCCTGCTCATTCTCCTGTGGACTGGAAAGCAAAGCCCAAAGGTCGTCTTTTCTATGTAGAGCGTAAGAGTGGCCGCGTCGTGTCAAAACAGAAGTTCATCTTGCCCAGCATCCCATTCCCATCAGCGGCCAGCAGCGATGCCACGGAAAGACACAGCAGTGCAAAATATATCTTACAGCCTACAGCAGAAGCTTCCAACCATCAGTGGTTCAGTGGCTCTTTGAGACCCGACATCTGAAACGGTGAAGCTGCAGCTTGCAGGGAAGTTACAAAATCACTTCATGTTTAGCTCAGATGTAGCTCAGGGCGTTATCGCTTCCTTGTAGACGCAGGAGAATGGGAGATGGGAGGGGGGCAGGTGACATGAATCTGTGGCACATTTTTGCACAAACACAGCCCCCAATAAGCTTGTGCAGTTGAAATCATGTATTTTGACACTTGTTTCAAGAATTTCTTATTTGGTTTAGTTTAGCCCTGTTCCAAACTGATTTAGACTAAAATATTGTAAGCTTAGCCTAAGCAAAAAGAATATAAACAGTCTTTTCTCATTAGATTAACCAAACTGGTTGAAAACTATAACTTAACTTAAACTGTTGTAGCATTGTAGATACCGTTGTAACCGAGAGAACATGGCCTCAGGCAACACGTTAAAATATCCAGTTAATCACAGTAGTAAGATGACTAGCCCAGCTCTCAGCCATAACATGAATTAGTCTATCAGCTCTCATACTTAATCAAATCAAAACATCACACTATTTTTTCAGCCACAGGATATAACATACAGCCTCAAACTACCCATCGGCAACAGACCAAGGAAACAAGTAACCTTCTTGGCTTGTTCTGGAAATATTGAGACCGCCCACTTGAAGAAATAAGTGGAAGTTAAACACATCTTACCAGTGCAGGTGAATTTTACCTTTCCCTAAAATAATCTATTTATTAGAGTAAAATAAGAAAACAGAATCTGCCAGCAGGAAGACGGAAGCTCATTGCAGCAGTCCTGTACCACACTTCAGTCTTCCCCACGAAAACCCTTTTGTTTACTGTTAACACATGTAGCAGTTCACGTGAATACACCAACTTAGATGAAGCGGCACAGGCTAATTCCCACTTTAGAGACCTGCCACATCAATTAAGAGATGGCTTATGCTTTAATTCTCAAACTTGAAATGCCATGCTGAAAAAACAAGCATTCTCGTCATCACATTAACATCCAATTCAGCCTTTCCTGGCCCTTTTGCCATGCCTTAAGGTCATTTACAGCAGTAATAACAACCGTGCTAGACACTCAGCCAAGATAATGTTCAGCTAAATCTACACTACAGAACCCACTGTTCTGTGGGACTACAAGCACTACAGGTTTCCCTGCCTGGAAGAGGCCAAATCATTTTAAGAAATTGGTTTGATACTCAGGAACCAACATTAAAATTGTGCTACTGCATTTCTAGTGAAGCACCTAAGTAAATTATTTTAAGTTTTCATTTATGATAAAATCATTCTCGCTCTCCCTGCAAGTTACTAAATTTAAGTATGTAGGTGTTAAGAGATTCAAATTTCTTAATCTCAAGGATTTTAGTTCAAAGCAAATATTGCAAAATATTACTTTTAAAATGTATTTGAAGTTTAAAGATATTAATTTTCAATGAGTTCATGCATATTTTGTCCTTTGTTTCTGTGAATGTTCCAATGAATGTCTCGAGAGGCAAGATTTTAAAGAAATTATGTTTTTAAATGCAAGAATTTGTTGGAAACTTAAGTTTAGAATGTTCACTCCATTAAAAAAAAATCACACATTCATTCTTTCATTCATATAAAATAAATACAGTTCTAAATTCCAGAAACTGAAAATTTATAATAAGCTTCTAGAAACTGACCTGCTAAATGAAAACTGTTCCTAGAATTTTCAGTGTTAATTCTATCAATCCCTCCTGAATTGCAAGCTTCTTTTTAAAATTTGTGAATAGAAAAAGGATTTGGGTAGCTTTTTTTAAACTTTTTTTCCCTGATATATTCATAATACTTCAAATAAGATTTTTACTTTGCCTAATGCTTATATAATGTAGCATAGCATTTGAATGATCTTTAATGACTTTAATAATGACTATAGCTCATCTATTAATTAAGAAAGCACTTCTTAAAAAAAAACTGACCTTATAGAAAGTAATTTGGACCTCATAGAATAAGTCTGTGCTGCAATAGAAACAAAATGTAGGTCCAAAACAAAGACACAAAACCACCTTTCCACTCAGAACTGGACACAAGCAAGGATCAGCCCCTGTCCCACAGCACTTACGCACTGTAAACGAGGCTGGATAATGGAAAGAAGGATGGGAAAGACAAAGAGAAGAGAATGGCATACCCAGTGTCACTTTCTGAGGAACTAGGAAAAGACAGAACTGAACTGATACTTCAAAAAGTGTAATGATTCTTACTAAATATGATTATGTACAATACGAATTCAAGCTCTTCTCCAGGTTCCTTTTATAATCACTGAAGGGGCTGGTCATTGGAGACCACATAGTGGACAGTTCATCTTAAGGTAGGTGTATACATCATGGGCTGTACTCACTACATCTCCACTGACATTAAGAAAATCCAAAGGTGATGAGCTGAGGAGTGTATACTATTCTTCCAGAGACTGCAAATTAAGAGAGATTAATCTCACTCAGTGTGTTATTCAGTCTACCCTTTAATCCGCATTGTCTTTCAAATACAGAGATCTGTAGTAGACACACTACAAGAGCAACATGCTAACACAGCTGGAGATTTCTTTTATCAGCTGGGAAATATGGGCACTTCTGCTGCACAACATGTGGGCAATGAATCTGTTATCTTTAGGCAACAAATATGCATGTCCTGGGTACACCAGGCTTAATCTCAGTAGATAACAGAATTAGGTGCAGCAGACAGTTAGGTAGGATTTCTGGGGACTTTCATGGAACTGTTAAGACAAATATTTTCTGTACAGAAAAAGATAATACAATCAGGAGAATCCAAATAAATGATAGCCCCAAATGTGGCCAGTGAGGCTGTGTTTCTGAGCAGGGTTTAAAAAGACAGCTGTTCTTCCATAACATACCTTCTGGCAAGGCTTGTCTCAGTGCTGCTGCCTCTGTCTAGTCCCTTCCCAAAAACTCTAGTGAGAAAAACGAGGTATATTCAAGTCTTGTGAATGGTTTGCTCAAGATTGTCCCAGTTAGTTTTTTAAATAGGGTACGTTAGAGCTGCCTTATAACAGGATTCCCTGGCAATAGTGGAAATGAGGGTACTTCCCACTTGTTTTTTGCATGTTGTGCTTCTTGAAAAGCTAGTAGTCCGGCAGCTGAGGCTGAAGGTAAGCTAAGCAGCTGCTAACAGCTTTGCTGTACTCATGAAAAACCAAGAGCTTTTCACATCAGTAACTGTGAGTCACACTCTTAATGCTCCGTTTGCATTTGCTGTTACTGATACATTACGAACATTACTTTCATATCACATTAGTGCATCTCCTATGAGGACAGGCTGAGAGAGTTGGGATTGTTCAGCCTGGAGAAGAGAAGGCTCCAGGGAGACCTTTTTGCAGCCTTCCAGTACTTCAAGGGGGCTTATAAACAAGATGGGGACAGACTTTTTAGCAGGGCCTGTGGCAACATGACGATGGGTAATGGTTTTAAACTAAAAGAGGGTAGATTTCAACTAGATCTAAGGAGGAAATTTTTGACAATGAGGGTGCTGAAACACTGGCATGTGTTGCCCAGAGAGGTGGTAGCTGTCCCATCCCTGGAAACATTCCAGGTCAGGTTGGACGGGGCTCTGAGCAACCTGATGTAGTTGAAGATGTCCCTGCTCACTGCAGGGGGGTTGGACTAGATGACCTTTAAAGGTGTCTTCCAACCAAACTATTCTATGATTCTATGATTCTGTGATTAACACAGCACTGGTCAAATATAGCTGTTCACACTGATACAGCTATCTATGCTATATAATACTATGAAGCATCCCTTAGTACATTATATGATCCTACTTCAGCCTAAATTATACTTGTTTCACGAGGCAGAAAATGAAAGAAAGAAAAACCACTGTACATAACAAGGAACAAATAGAGCACATTCTAGGAAACAGTACGGTTTATTAGATAAGTTGGGTTCATAAAAGAATGATCAAATGGCCTAGAGCTCTTCCACCTGAAAATGAGAGAACTAAACAGGGAACATGATGGAGGCCTGAAAGTCCAGAGTGGTTGTTGAAGGTCAGAGTTTTTCTGCTGTGTTCCTTCGAAAAGAACTAGGGATCTCAACAACCAAAACAAAATATTTCTTAAACTGTCTCATTAATAAATTTGTACCTTCTTTGAACAGAGTGTAATGGATGATAAATAAATCACATGATGTTTTAAAGTAAAATGGAAGAAAAAAATCCTTTAGGGAAGATCATTACACACACACATACAGAGTCCCCACATTTTTGCCTTCTGAAGCTCTTGACTATCAAAATGATGAAGGGTGGAAGAATATCCTGAGGAAATATCACTATCCGCTTATTCTGTTCCTTAAACTTTTTTCCAAGACAACTATTTTTGGTCTCTAGAAGAAAGGAGGGCTTTAGACTGTCCTACAATGACCAATTTTTATGAAAGTATACTGCAGTATGATACAACAGCTGTGAGTCCCAGTTTCTGGCTCTCTTAGACATCTCCTGTGTGATCTGGCAAATCTTTTAGCAGATCCATTCGCTGGCGCAAATGGTGCCGCTTTCATATTGAAGTCCCTGGGAATGAAATGGCTGGTTGCTATTTGTAAACATGATAATCAGTCACCATTGCCTCTATTGCAAGTGTCGCAATAAAATACTTCCTTACCTCCCTGATACATCGGTGAACTACAGCCTGCAAAGCTCTCAGACACACTCAGAGCTCAGATCTTGGACAGAAAAACACAACTGTTGCAAAACAGACCTACTATGTTCTGCTTCATCCCATCCCATGCTCCACATGCCTAACCCACCAAGGGGTAAGCTATGAGTGCTCTGAGTGACATTTGGATCACTTGGCATTCGTGCAAGGAGGGGAGTAGAAGTTTGTGTTCAGATGCAGTACCCTGGGATAGGAAATCCTATTTTCACTCTTGACAGTATTCACGTGATATGACTGGCAGAAGATAAAATTATTAATTTCAGCAAGTCAACCTGATTCTGTGAGGAATTTGCCATATCAGATGTTGCACATTTTGGTCCTGCTCCGGGCAAGCTTTGAAGGATATGCTTTAAACATTAAAGGTATTCAATCACAGAGGCTATAAGTGGCAAACTGTAAGTACAGAAGCACCTGGTAAACAGCCCTTAGTTTTAAATGATACGTAAGCCTGGCTTTCACCACAAGGGTAATTACTCATCCACCTCTTTGGCTACAGAAGCTCGTAGGCAACTCTTGATCTTTTTGTTTGCTCTTAGTCTTCAGAAGATCTTAGTTCTCTTGCCTCCCAGCAGCTTCCTTGAATTATCTGTAATGAATGAATCAGTTTTGTATTTCTAAGGCAGGAAAGATGAGCTCTTCAAAGGTTACAGTTACAGTGACTATTTCCATTTCCCCTAAGCTCTGACTAGATGAAGAATGTTTTACACCTTTTAGCTCTATCAAACATCAGTGCTATCAGATCTTGCATTGGCAACAACTGGTAAGAAAATGAGGGATGTGCTAAAGACTTTGTAAAGTGCTGGGGAATGACTGTGGGTGAAACACATTTGAAATTGAGACACTACATAGTATGCAATCATATAGCTTAAGAATTAGAACTGGAGTAGTTTATTTTAAAGTACACGTGTAACACACAATACCCACATCCAGCTCACAAAACCACATGACTAAATATACACATTCAGTCATTTTAGGATATTGTGTACCCTATAGAAATGGCCATTCTCACTTGCTACCACAGCTGTAGTAGACAATGTTTTGCCTGCAAGCACCAAAGAAATAGGAACCTATGACGCTAATTATGCCAAGGGATACTAAGCCATTAAACTATTTCTGGTAGACCCAGCCTATACTATTCAGTGCAATTATGTAAAGCAGTGAAATGGTAATTAGTGACAAAGCTTGGTACATGTGAGCTTTACAACATGACTCATATATCTGGAGATAAGGTTTCAGTAGTCTGTAATTGAGCATTAAAGCATGAAATATTTGCAACCCTTTCACCTTACCAAGATTACTATTGCCACTTCACTCTGAAAAGTCAGTCCCTGAAGCTATAATGCTATAACGCTAATGTCAGAAAAGCCACAGTGAGAGTTTTCGTAGCAGTCAACCAGACCAAGCTTAAGGTTAAAACAATATATAGTGATGTTAGATGCCTCCATTCAAAAATACATTTTTATGCATTTGTATGGAATCTGTGTGGATGGGGATGTTCACTTTAAACAAAAAGTAAAACCAATAAACAATTGAAAATCAAACAGTTTGAGAAAAGAAACAGATAAATGAAAGAAGAATAGAGAAAGGGAGGGAAAAAAGGTGTGTTAAGGGAGAGGAAAGGAAGGTGAGGGAGAAGAAAAGAAGGAAGGTAGGGAGGGGGGAACGCAGGGAGGAAGGAAGGCAGGAAGGCAGGAAGGAAGGCAGGTTAGTTACCATTCATTTCTATATCTTCATGCCAGATCAGAAGACCAAAGCCCTGAAACTAATTCAGTGTTCTCAAGCAATGAACACTGCAATACCATGTCATTAACAAAATCAGTAAAATGTGCAAAGATGAAAAAACAAAAGACATTGCACTGCTTGTATACAACATTTTAGTACAGTGCATATGTTATAAACACATTTTAAATACAAAACAAAAATAATTTGACAAATATTCATAGAAGTTTTGATCACAACCATGTGCAAAGGGTGCCTACCTGGCTACTTGTGTGCACTTAGTTGGGGAGGCAAGTAGTTGACACTAGTGTATTTTAGAACTGTTGTCCTTACAGCTTTTAGACAGAAATCTCAGTCCGATAATAAAGCTGTATTTTACCACACATCTTCACACTGACTACTGCCTTGTCCTCTGCAAATTAAAAGTGGTAAATCAGCAGTAATGTTCTAATGGCTTTGAATGGGCTTTGGGTTTGTTCCTCTACAAAAGTCTCACATCAGCATGATTTTTTACTTAGAAAGGTTTTTACTCAGTACAAAAAATATTGAAATTTATCATTATCATACATTATTTTTAGCTTATTTTAGGTACACTTTTAGTGTGAAAAGGCTAAAGTTACATGTGTATGTGCTATTCTTAATGGGACTTCCTCCCCTCACCTCTGTGTCTTGTCTGTATCTTTCCTACATAGTGTAAGGTCTCGTTTAAATGAGCTGGTGCTGTCATCCAATGTGACGTGTACTTCACACTGACTTATAATTCTGTACCTATGTAAAACATGCCACAATAAGTTGGACAAAAAAAGCACTAGAACTGAGGCCTGTGGCTTGAAGCTACCATCTATGCTAGAAAGGATGAGTGAGGCTAGAAACAGTCTCAAAAAGGAAGGGGCACTTTCCTTGGATGTGGAGTGAATTCCTTTGAAGCGGTATGCTGTGGTACTTACCTTGTTCTGACCCTGGTCAATAACTAGTTTAGTGTAGCGTCAAAATCCTTCTAATGCATGTCTTTTGTAGATGAAAATGCAAACAAGAAATGCCCCTACGGGCAGCAAATTTTTCAAAATGGCTTGCACAACACTGGGTGTGCAGAGGTTTTGTCCCAAAACATATGGATCCCACCACGCAGAGATGAAGGTTCACTTCCTTAGTTCCTTCTAAGTCTGTTCTGTACAGCTCAGCCAGTACCACTTAAATGGGTTGACCTCCATGAGCTAAGAAGAACTTCGTTTCATACCTAATTTCAGAGACAGAAGTTGGATCCAGGTTTAGATTCAGTTCAACCTATACAACAGCAGCAAAATCTGGTCCAGTTTTCTGCTTTGCTCAGAGCATATATGTTGTAACTACAAGACAAGTTACAGCACAGTAGGGTCACTGATTTGTTTTGCTTGTGCCTAGACTGACATTTTTACTGAAAGACAAAAATGTATTAAAAAAATAAAATTGACAACTGACTTGAATGTACAGGGGAAACAAAGGTATTATAAAGAATCAAGAGATATTTATTAAGAAAAGATGCTATAAATATTTTTATAATTAATATAGGGGGGTTTCCACTATGATTAAACTTCATTTTCAGGACAGACAAAACAGTTTTTCAGTGATGCTCTTTCAAAGAAAAGATGTACAAATCTTACTTGCTACAGGAGAAAGAAGTATTCATATATGTAAAAATACAAAAATAAAATAGATGTCCTTGGTTGTTTTGAAACAAAACTATGCAATAAATAAGATGATTCATGTGTGCAACTAAAAGGAATATTATAAATTACAGCCAACTGGAGGAAGCTTTTTAGTGACACATGGCAAAGATTGGTCCTAGCTACCATGTCATTAAAAATCTTCATTAATGTTCTCAAACAAAAAGAAAACAGCATGTTGATAAATTCATGATTGATTTCACATTAGGAGGTACATGTTAGCACAGAGGAATGATGCACAAGACCTACCGAGACTAACAAAAATAAGTGACTTGGATAAATACATGTTAGCACTTCTCAGGGAAAAGAACCAGAAATACAAAACATTCAGTGGGAACAGGAATCTGGAAAATAATGCTGTCAACAAGCTAGTGAACAGCAATTATATGCAAAACTTCATTACAAAAAGTCATGAAAACACTGCAGTTTGGCATGGCGTACACAAACATCTGATCACAAAATACAGCACTTCCATGTGGCTCTTGTCCAGCCATACATACAGCTCTGTACCATACCCTCATGCCACCATAACTAATGAAAAGGTGAGTTCTGTGGGGTTTTTCACTAACAAAAGGACATTGAGGACACTGTGAAGCATAGCCTTCCCTTGAGCATCAAGGAATCAAACTACAAAACATTTGCCAAATTTCAAAGCCCATTTTGTGGCCAGCATCTGTTTGAGAGCTACCTGAAATTTCCTGTAAGCCACTGACTGCTCACCAGCTGTGCCTACACTAGTAAATTTAGCAGGACCAGGGTGCAAGTCTACATTGGTCCGTATCACAACCGTTGCATTGTCACTATAGTTTAGGTTGTGACAACGAGCACTCTCCCAGCCAACACTGGGAGTGTTGTGTTCAGGAGTTAGTATGGCCCAGGGACCATTCCCGACCCGGAACTTTGACACAGTCAAGATATTTTGGGAAGGTATGAGAGTTTAGCTGTATGGGTAAGAGGTATGCCATGCCCAGATTAGTCTTAGGGCCAGATCAGTTCACGGACTGTTTTATTATTCAGTATATATATAGACATATGCTCAGAGGTCTTCTACTTCAGATTGCTGGCATTTTGGCCTGCTTCTTGCTTCTTGCAAATTTATTTAGCTGTACACTTTCTCTCTCTGTCCCCACCTTGTCTTCTACTCAGCTCTGCCATGCGGGTTTTGCTAGGGACATGACAGTTATGTCAGATCTTTGCTTGTTCCTTCTCTTAACTTAAAAAGACTTTATGTCCACAAATTCTTAGGATCCCTAGCCCCCCCAACACAAATCCACCATTTTAAAAACCAATGAAATTCAAAATAATGATCTCTCAAAGTCTTTTTCAGACAGAAAGAAAAGGTTAATTATGTATGTGTACAGCAAGTGTCTTTTTACCACGTCATCAGTTATTTCCAGTCACTAAATCAAACCAAATCCTACCCCAATCCTTTTAGAGTTATGATTGTCCATGCACCTTTTTTTTCTAACTATTGGGTGGGAGTGGGGAGCAGCTTCTTATGAGCCCTTAGAGAATTTCTGCTGGTTTCTGCAAAATTCTTGGCTGTGATGAACAAGTCCAGACGATCTGGGTTTTCCTCTGCAATGTCATGCAGAATCGCTTTGTCTCGGAAACTGTATTAAACTTTAGCACCATGGTATATAGATCATCTTTTTGCAAAAGTTTAATTGTGTTCATAATGCAAACCTTAAAACCAGCTTTGTTGGCAAAGGGCTGTTATTATGGAGGATACCCTTTGAATTTAAACAAGTTCTGAGCACTTAGCTTACCTTGTGCGAGGCAGCCTCAGCGAACTAAACCTGTTTTAAAATTTTCTAGTCTCAAATCACAGAGACGTCATTTTAGGGGAGACTATACACATTTTCTTTAACAAAATATGACTTTTTTCCAGTTTAAGTTAAAATAATCAAATGAGTCAGATTCTTCTGCTCTCTTTTAGGAGCGCCACAGATGAGGTTGCTGCAAGTTTTTATTTTTTTCCCAAGTATAATTAATACTGAGTATTGTTTTATACCCTTTCTAACTGACATTCTAAACCCATCAAAAGAAATGCTTTTTTTTTTTGCCAAAAAAGGTTGGACCAGATGGCCCTTGAGGTCCCTTCCAACCTGGTATTCTATGATTTTATGATTCATTAAATGTTTTTGGGGTTTTTTTTTTTTTAGATTATAATTGGCTGTCAATATCATGGGTCCTTGTCCCAGAGCTGTTCCACAGAGCTGAATCTTCAAAATCCAATCAAAGTTTCCTACTATCCTTCCAGCCAGGGGCTACACTGGTCTTCCCAATCTGGACAAAGCAACTTTAAAACCTCACAAGCTTTTCCAAAACATTTTATGACTTATCGCTGAGGATTTCACCTTCTCTCTACAAATTTGATATATGCATCCTTTTAAACTCAAATTGCACTTTAAATTCTCTCACTTCGTTGGTATATGAATTTATTATTGTGTTTGAAAATGGTATGGTGTCAAACAGTACTAACATATTAATGACAAAACCAAGTCACAGTCACTCTGGGAAAGAAGCTGTGTTTATCTACACATTTCCAGGATATCTAGCAGATACAGATTCTGGACTTGCATCTGAGGACTCAGGCATAACACCACACTGCAAATATTAAATTATGACAGTAATTTTATAGTGATAGTAGCAAATAGCACCAAAAGATCCTTTGAATAACAAGATTTAGTATCTTTCTCTATCTAAAAGTAGTCAAATGCTGTTGAGAAGATTTTGGAAATTCATTTCAAGCTGATGATTCCAAATGGAAGCAAATGTCATAGTGGAATCACGGTTTTAGTGAACAATGATTGTGTGATTTTCTTATTGAAACTGACTTACAAACTTGTTCTTCCATGTTCTCTAGCATGGTTCATATATTATTTCATTCCCCTGAATTTCAGACTGATATTCCTTGCCGAGGTACTTAGCATAGGAAGCAGAATATGCAGCAGCTTTTATTTCAGTCCATCTGATTTACTATTAGCAGACACAGCTAAGGGTTAAGATTCTGGACCACAGCCTGTTATTATTAATTCAAGCCTTACAATCACCATTAAAACAGGCAAAAGATTTGCCATACCATTACCAGAAAGGTATGTGGCAGATGGTTATACAGGGCTATTGGCCAATAAATGTTAAAAATTTAAAAAAGTGATTTCTTTTAAAAATATTTTTTGAAAAGAACATTGACCTCCCTCAGGTCATAAATCCTCTGGTCCCCCCTGTGTGGTCCTCCAGCATAAATTAATCACTTCTTATAAAAGCACCTACGAATTAAAGCAATTTTAAGCACAAAACATACATATGACCAGTTCTCGATATCTTAGTCACAGCAGCAACATAGGTTAGATTGATAGTGTTGGTAATATTTTCTGGGACTAATCAAAACCCTGAATTATTTAACCGTTTGACAAATAAGCAGGTCACATTAGCTTTGTCTTATTATTACAGCTTGTATCTGTTACAGAAAGTTTTGTCTCAGAAGTGTAATAACTGAGCAAAACTCTTCCCTGTGGAAGTTAGTGTATGTCATTATAACTTTTGATCAGAAATCAGGAAACAAAAAGTGTCTTACAAAATCCTGACACACATGGTTAGCTCTTACGCTGATGATTTCTGGAGCTTTCTTCTGGGAAATAACCCAAACACCTGCATTATAATTTGCAAAAGATGGCTCATCATTTCAGGCTGTCCCTTCTCCAGCGGCATTCGTTATTATCTGGAAATATAGAATTTATTTTTAATTGAGTCAACATTAATTTATGAATTTTTATGAGCTACCAAGGAGCTTCATAGGAATTTTAATTCCTGCTCTTTTATGTCACTATGCTACTTTCTGAATCATGCACCTTATATAGAATATGTCTAGGCAAGACGTTCCAGTGTCTCATGCATATGAAGTTTAGCAGTTGAATCTTTTTCTGAAAAAAAAAAGGATTTTTTTTTTTTAACATCATCCTGCCCTATTAAAAAATTAGGATTTGAACTAGAAGCATACTTCTGTTGCTTTATGGAAATAAAAGTACTTTCCTTGTGGTCAACAGGTTCTGCTTTGCTAAGAGCCAAAGGCATTTGATAATTCTGCAATGCACTGGTTACTTCTTACATTCTCACTTTTAAAAGGTTATGTTTCCACTTCAGGAAGAACCAGAAAAATGTCACATCCTCTAGGACCACTTTCCCAATCTGACCTGCAAGGGGAGTTTTTCCAAACAGAAAACTGTGTTACACGGAGAAAAATTAAAAATATGTTTGGTTTAAGGAGAGCGGCCTTCTCTTCTACCAGGAATTCATGTATTCTTCCTCAGACTTCCATACCGTGATCTAAGTTCATGCCTTTGGAAAAAAGAAGTCTGCAAAAAATTCTGAGATATGACAATCTTTTTACAGATCTGCTGTAACCTAGGAAGATGTAAAAATCTAGCTTGGGAAAAGTCAACTTAGGGGTGGAAAAACAGTTTTAAACAGTATTACTGTTTTAAACAACAGTATTTGGAAAGTAATTTCCTTCTCCACCCATCCTAAATAGTAAAATACATAATCTTATAGTGGTTTTCAAAAGTTCATAATTATTCATACTATTTTACTAATGAAGGGCCAGCTTGTAGGCACATTGTGGCATGGATTTATATTGTTCTTTATCACATTTTTCCTACCTTATACATTCAAGAGCTACAAGCCATTGTAACATGTAAACATGTAAAACATGTCTTGTTTTAATCCATTGCCACCAGAAAAATCTCCTCTGAGCAATCACTCTTCTTCCAGTTAACTTGCAGAGGCTCCAAATGGCAGAGCAGAGGGAACCAGAGCTGCCCACTTCTACCACAAATTCTCTAGTTTCTGGAGGCTGCTGGGGTTACTGCCTCTGGCTCACCTCATGCTTCTTCCCCCCTGGAAAACACTGCTTAAAAGGCATGAACCCTCAGGAGAGGCTTTATAAAATTAGGGTGTCATTTCTGAAAGCACTGAAGGATTTGGCTCAGTTCTGCTCCCACTGAAATGGAAGCTAAAACTCTCATTGACATCAAGGGGAAATAATAACCTCTTCAGCAGGGGCTAACAGGGCAGCATGTTTCAAAAACCCAGCTCCCCACAAGTTACACACATTACTGTAAAACTAAAGATTTGAGGCATTTCTTTCAACGCATTCATATTCTTCCATTCACATAGATGTCTTGCAAATGGGAATACAGTCACTTACGCCTGTAGCTAAAACAGTGCCTATTTTGTCAGCTCAGCAGCTGAAGAGTGGGGCAATAACAGGTAAGATCAAAGGGCTTAAATAGCCTCTGCGGTCAGAATGACAAAATGCTTACAGCCTCGAATAGGATGTAGCCATTAGACTGGGGAAATGAACGATTTTGCTGAATGGGCACAATGGTAACTGATTTGGAGTGAAACAATGGGCCTTCACCTCATTGTAAGATCAGGAAGATTTGCTAGGTACACAGGAACACTGCAGCTTCGTTTTGAAGTTAATAAGGGATGAATAAAACAATGGGAGAAATGATCCAAGCAGGGCAACATTAGAGCAAGAACATTGATGGGGTCAGGGTATTTTGACCTTTAGGGTTAACCAGATCAAAGGCTTTGCTGATTAGCAAAGTTGCTTTTTTTCTTTTTTTAATTACCGTAAAATTGGCGTCTCCATGGTTATTCTTTTAGTTACCTTTGCAGGTAGACGTTGTCTATATGAAGCAGAAAAAATAATTCATGACAAGCTCTTTGTAATTTGAGAAGAGAAGGTGCATCCACTACAGAAAAACAAATCTGTGGAATGTGTTTTCTTAAGGATGATACTAATTCCTCCTATAACATAAATGCTTGATCAAGTGCCCACTGCAGTCAGTGGAAAAGCTGCTTAATGGCTTTAAAGAGGTTTGTCTCAACCTTTAAAAGAAGTTACCTAGCTTCTTTTATAAACTAGGCCTCTTCTGCTGTTTTCACTCTGTAATATTTTAAATGTATGAGAAAGTAAAGTAATTGTTTTCATTGCAAATACAGTACCATAATAATAGGAGAGGAGAGGGTTAAGAAGGTGCGTTTTTACAAATGAATGTAGTGTCCTACCATATCAATATGCCATACTTCTATGGTCTTTTTTACTTCTGAAGTATGAGTGGTAAACCCACATTGTTGTCTCCTCTTGTTGCAAGACAATGAGAAGCTAGAATTAAAAGCTTCACTTACTAGAATTAGCAAACCTCAATCCATATTTAGGCAAACTGATTTAAAAGGGTGGCCCTAAATGATGTGCCTGTGGCCACCAAAATTTTCCATGTTACTCTGCCTCTTAGTGTTGTTTTAATTATCTTACATTAAGAAATTGCCCCAGTACAAACTTCAGTTCTCCTTCTCAGTCCCACAGCTAAGGAAAATCAGTGCAACCAAGGCATATAAAAAAAAAAAATTCAGCTGCCTCCGAGTATTGCATTGCCTCCTTGGTTATTTGGAAGCTGTTTCAAGTTAGAACCAGTTGTCCAGGAAAGGAGGGAGCAGATTTAGATGTAAAAACCCAGATATCATTCAGAAAAAGTCTGGGAGCTCTGCAGTCCTTCCTCCATTGTCATCTTGTTTTCTACAACTTGTGATCCTGAAACCTCATATAATTTCATAATATTTCTGTGAATGACCTAGAACTTCATCCATCTCCAAGTGACCTGTTCTCCTTCAGAAAATCCTGCCTATCAATTAAAAATCTAGGTCCAAGGGAGCTGGTTCTGGATCCTTGGCTTTCTAATTAAAAAAACAGCCCTTTAACATGGAAATCCCCAAAATCTAAACAAATTTAACATGCTTTTGTTATCACTTGGCTGATAAACTCATTTTTATATTTTTAAGACAGCTGAAAAAAATTCTGCCAAATTCAGATGAGGACCGTATCTTCGTATCTTCCAGATGTTATTCAGCATATGTTTTGTGCATGTTTTGTAGACAACTGCATCTGTGCTTGCCTGCTGCAAGACAGAAAGCTGTTTTCCAAATCATATTTGTAACAGAAAAGTAGCAGAGCATAAATATTTCATATGAGAAAAGAGGCATGATTTATCAGAGGGTACTAATGCATTCGGATTACTCTTGAGCAGGCAGAACCCCAACATACCTTTGCCTTTCATCTAGAAGTGGTTGCTACTCAGAGGCTGTCTAGATATTTAGTTCAAAAGACGATCCATTCTACTGAGCCATTGCTTTCAGATCTATACATGCTCATATATAAGTAGTGCCTATTAGTGGTCATGAACGCATGGGATTTTTAAAAAAGACTCCTTATTAGAAATACCTTCCAAATAAATATCTTTATAGTTGGATGGGCTGACTTATTTTAAGTATATATTTGAAACTGGCATTCCTCAAGTCATTTGTCTTTGAGAATTACAGGTTTACAGATCAAAATGGAAGCTTTGAGAAAAATTATGGAATAGAGAGGAAGTGAAAATGTAATAAAACTTGCTTCAGACATTAAATGTTTTTTAGATGTGTCCTATATTTTGTTCATGGTAATTCTTTGTCTGTAACACAATTTCCTTAAGATGTAAGAAAAGTGAGGAAAATTAAACTTTCTCCTGTACTTGTGTCATGATTTAACCCCAGCTGACAACTAAGCCCCACGCAGCCACCCACTCACTGCCCTCACAGTGGGATGGAGGACAGAATCGGAAGAGGAAGAGCAAAAGTGAGGAAACCCATGGGTTGAGATAAAGACAGTTTAACGGGGAAAGCAAAAGCCGCGCACACAAGCAAAGCAAAACAAGGAATCCATTCCCCACTCCCCATGGGCAGGCAGGGGTTCAGCCATCTCCAGGGAAGCAGGGCTCCGTCATGCATAATGATTGCTTAGGAAGACAAACACCATCACTCCAAACGTCCCCCTCTTCCTTCTTCTTCCTCGAGCTTTATATGCTGAGCATGACGTCATATGGTACAGAATATCCCTTTGGTCAGTTGGGGTCAGCTGTCCTGGCTGTGTCCTCTTCCAACTTCTCGTGCACCCCAGTCTGGGGTGGGGTGCTGTGAGAAGCAGAAAAGGCCTTGGCTCTGTGTGAGCACTGCTCAGCAATAACAAAAACTTCCCTGTATTATCAACACTGTTTTCAGCACAAATCCAAAACACAGCCCCATTCTAGCTACTGTGAAGAAGGTTAACTCCACCTCAGCCAAAACCAGCACAACTTGTTAAACAAACTAACTGTGTTTTAAGAAGATGTGTATAATTTCTTCATATAATATCTATCTTTATGAATTCTAGAATATTTTGTGAACTCAGTGCAACTCATATCCAAGAAAATTTGTTTTTTATTGTAAAAAGAATATGCTTCCATTGGGAGGATTAGACCAAATGCAACATCAACAGATGACATCAAAAGATGTTCTGAACTGGGTAGTGTACATACACACTAAGAATTACTGTAGCCTTTCTACATTAAACCAAAAAAAGAAAGCAGGCATTTTTCCAAAGAAGCTAGGAGAGCAAGCACTGAGCTGTATGTGAGTATCTCATAAATGTTAATGCATCTATCCTGAGGTAAGAAAGTTATGTTATTTCTGCTTTAGAGAAAGAGAACTGAGAACAGAAGTAGAAATTCTAATGCTATAGCTGTCAGTGGCCACCTTATTGCATTGAGTGAGGTCAAGGTTTCACTTGCAGACATTGAACAGAATCTTTCATCTAATTTCACTTCAGTTTCAATAATTTAATTTCTAAGCTGTAAGCCTCAATGTTTAACTACTGCTTCTAGATTTTACCAGGGACACAAACCTTTTGGGAGCTGAGTCTTAAATGTTTTATGTCATTTAATCACTTGTGATAAACATTTACTTTAAAATAACCTCCACATTAGTTCTGTGATACTTGCTAAAGACACTGCATTGGACCAAACAACTCAGATGATACTGTTATGGAGGAGTTCCCAGGAGGACACTCCTCCTGGACACTCCTCCTAACCACTGTCCTCTTCCTGCTCAAGAGGACAGTGGTTAGGACATTCTTGGAGATCCTGTGATTGCTTTGAAAAATTTTGGAAAGCAGCCTTTATGGAAAATATCTGGAACTCCCTCAGACTGGCATAATTTCAGACCTCATAGACCAAGAAGGCATTCAAAGCAAAACCCAGCTCCTGAAGGGATAATTTATATGGAAATTTTGCAGTGTTTGGTATTTAGGAACCTGGATTCTATCCATTGCTAACTTATTATTTTTTTTCCTAATTTGCCCAGAAGGTTTATGAAATGCATTATAAATCCTACATTTAAGTAAAGAGATACTATTGCACTCTCCCATAGTCATGCTGTCGCTTAAGTATATGGCTCTCAAAAAGATCTCTGCGGTTGTACCCAACCTTGTTCTATCCAGGATTTATAAGGTAGTCCTACACAAAAGGAACAACATGTACAAATAAAAGATCAAGTTAAGTGTGTAACTCGGGCTCCAGCTTTGCATCTACTGTGTTAGATCCTAAATCAGCTGCTAGAACATACCTGGTGAGCAGCTGCAGGCTACTGCTGCTGAGTTATTGGAGACCTCCCACTTGGTTATTCTCTGTCTGTTGGATCTACCTCTACACCCTAATTGTACATGAAGAGTCATGAAAGGGGAATTCCAGTGCTGAGAGGGGAGAGGTGGAGGCTTCCTTTAGGAAAGGACAATATGACTTGCGGTGCAGGCACAATGGGTTAAGCGAGCAGAAGGGTGCTGGACAAATGAAAATCCCTTACACCAGGCAAATAAGAAAATTAAAGTATTGGTGGGTGTGGTGCATGTAAATATTTCAGGTTTATTTTTTGCCTTTTAAAGTTTCAATTTTATGTAAGTGACAGATGATTTATTGATTTCAAAGGATGGACATGCTAACATGGTAACCAAGTGTAGTCTCGGGGAATCCTTGGCATGGCATACAAAATCTGAGACGAAGTGATTGAGACAGAAATCTCAATCTGTCAGAAATCTCTCCCTCCTCCCCGCAGTCCCAGGTATGATGGCAGCTTCCACTACTGCTAGCTTTTGGAAGCCTAAAGGAAGCAGTGCTTCTGACAAAAGCAGTGGTAGGGGCAGCAGCGCAAATCTCAGGCCTCTGGCTACTGAAACCATGGCGGAGGGAATGATCACTGCAGCTCCGTGCTTTGCCCCAGGAGAAGCTGGGGCAGTGCAAGGGCTGGAGGAACATGCGCCACGTAGCCACAAGGTGAGCAGAAGAGGAGGCAGGGAGGAAGCACCCACCCCTGCAGTAATTAAAACTCTGGAAAAGCCTCTCCGCTGCTGCCCTTTTCATCCTGCCCCAGACCTCAGCCCCACATTCTGCAAGAGACAAACAGGCCTGAAAACCAGGCCCCTTTAAAGAGCTCATGCTAAGCAGTCAAAATCAATTAGCATTCTCAAAGTAGGATGAATGATAATGGATACAGAATTGCCTTGGTACTCAGGGGACTGGGATTCAACTCTTACCTCTCTTAGCCTTCCTCTGTGACCTTGGGTAAACCTATCTGTTGCTCTTTTCCTCTAAATCGTTTTATGTATTTTTACCTCACAGAGCTTTTGCAAGGTTTTTGAATCATTTGATTGCAAAGTACTCAAATTCTATACTTCATTAATCTATACAGAGTTTTGAAAATGTAAGGTTGTGTGATTTTTCTCTAGACATACTGAGCTAATTGGAGTATCTTTTGGAGCTGTATTACTATTTTCTAAAATGATCTATAAAAAAAATCAAAGATGCAATGAAATAAGGTAGGTACAATAATTATCTTTTCCTCAAGAATCTCAGATCAGGGACAGGAAGAGAGAGAGACTGAATAGATTTTTTTTTTTTTTTCAGCAAGACCAATGAACAGCCCAGACAACTAATTCTCTGTTTTTTTTAGAATCAGGAACTGATTCAGAGGTGTTGATGAAATCACTGGGGTGCAAACAGCAAGGAAAAAACTGAACCACACACCTAGGAAAGTCAACTGTTTCAAAGGCAAAAATGAGAGTTAGTCATACTTTAAAATCCATAAAATATGAGCAGCTTTGAAAATCACCCTCTATTCACATGTGACGTTTGTAAAGGTACCTACTATAGTGGTAACAAAATAGTGACACCTGCTATAAGTATTCTACACAAGGTAGCATCTGTCTGGATTTTGTGGTCAGGAAGTCACAGATGCTTTCTAGAAAAAAGGATGTTCCATAAATTCACGACAAATTCTTACAGCAATGTTTTCAAAATTCAAGTATCTAAATATATTAGAAAGCACCTACACATGTGTATATATGCACACATATGTACACTTCTAGATCAACATACACACAAAGGAAATCCACTAAATTCAAGGTTTGTGTCTTCACACTCTTAGCTGAAGGGAAATTTCTTGCTGCTTAACCTTTGGGTTTGTTTTATTTTAAGACAGTTACACTTTTCTTTATACTTTAAAAATTAGGGTGCTTTTTCTTCCCCCTATCCTTGTTTCATGCAGATGATGAACCCTTTGAAATGTGCTTGCTCTTGTTGCCCACTAGAAGGAGAGGGGTGAATGCCACATATCTAATTGTGTGTCTCCACAGAAACTTTCCTCTAATTCCTGGTTGCTAACCCACATTCTTTAAGTCCTCTGGCCTCTTTCCCAACACTCCTCCTCTGTCTCACAAAGAAAAGAATTTGCTTTTTTTCCCCCCTATCCAAGGTCTTTTCTCATTTCAAAGCAAGCTACTTGAATGACTATTCAGTGTGTGCAGAATGAGGTCTCTCCACAACACTATGCTATAGTAAAAGCCGTGTGTGCTTATAAAGGCTGCTTGAAGGCAGCCCTACCCCACAGTGGCCCAGGCGGCATACACAGCACCCTGACCTAGCCATCTGTATGCAAATCTCCACAGACTAAGTAAACTTTCATAAAAATGTTCTGGCCCCTCTTTCTGTGTGTTTAGCAATTATTAGTGCACATTGGTCCTTTGTGTTATATTATTATGCTTTGTGTGCAGAGGAGACTCCCTGGCACCTGCGCTTGTAGGTGGCAGATGGCAGTTCTTGGCAGCAATACGGAAGTTTTCCTGAATGCAGCTAAGCCACAAACTGGCATCTTTTATTTCTTTATGCGTGTACTGAGGAGAAAGGATTAGTGGTAGATTACCAGTAGCCTATCAAGGTATTTAACAAAAAAAAAAAAAAAAAAAAGCAGAGGGAAAAAATTCTAGTGAATGTTTTGAAAAAGGGGAGGAAAAGAGGAGACTGTACAGCAATAACTTGCAATACAAATTGCCAACAGATATCTATGTATTAATTCAGTCTCTTACACACAGAGGTTACAATTTTACCTTTCTCACAAGGGTGACAAATGGATGCCTTGCTGCTAAATTCATGTTTCTGGAATATTTACTATGTTTTGTTCCTGCGTACTTATGTGGAGGTTTAACATGCCTGCTACGTTATTGATAAAGTGTCTGTGATCATAAAGGATCACAAGGTGTCCAACAATAAGATAACACACAGAGCAATCAAAATGCAGCTGGGCGTGGAGAGCCATTAAATCAGCCACTGCAGCTCAGGGTGCTGCACAGCACGGGTGGAAAAGAGAAATGCTGGCTAATAACATCTACTGGTGAATACCCAAGGGCAGGAGTGGTTTCTGCCTGAGCTTAGACACCAAAGAAATCAAGGTATCAATGAAGTGCATCTAAAACTTCTAGATGCTAAAAGAGGGCATACATTACCGATGAGTATGAGATAGGAATGCCTGGGCCCAGCAAAACAGAAGAGAGAATGATTTCTACGGAAAGAAATAGCTGGAAGGATGAGGGTCTGGGAAGCTGTTCTTGGTCTCTTTCTAACTCTGTCAGCTCCTGAGGTAGGCAGCCTGCTGTGATTTCTAAGAATGGGTGTCTCTATGGCTTATATCATCTTCCTCAGTAACCGCATTTCCAGGACTACAAACGGCATCTTAGAAGAGCCTTTTTCTGTATGTTTCATTTTTATAGCATGTTTCCATGGTACACGATTTCTGCCTTTTAAACCATTTTTAATAACTGCTATCATTCTCTTTGACTACACCCAGTGTTAGACTTCTCAGAAGATCACACAGAAGCATAATACTCAAGGGAGAAATAGTCTGCTA
>NW_010563829.1:0-7684 GCF_000687285.1 Phaethon lepturus | reverse complement strand
CTTCTACGGATAGAGCGGTTCTCACTCCATTAGGTGGGCAAAAGAGAGAGTGTTTGAACCACAGACCTCAGAGCACAGGGAAAATACTGTCTCATTCCAAGGTAAGCCAGGGAGACCGTACCACGGCAGTGCAACCTTAGGTGGCCTTTTTTGCGCAAAGATATAGGAAAAATATATGGAAAGGGAGCAAGGCACATAAAACAGGAAAAAGGATGACGAGAAAAAAGAAGGGGCACAGAAGGGGGAGGGAAAATAAAAAGAAAAGATCAAAATATTAAGTGACAAATATAGTAGAACAAATCACAGAAAACACATACACATTCACAAAAGCCCACACCACACAAAACAAAACAAACAAACAAAAAGTCCCCAAAACCTGAGATGGATAAAAACATGCAAGGTGAGAAAAAGAACTAAGGCAAAACAGAGACAGAGTGAAACACAGGCTGATGGTATTGTACCCAGGCATAGAAAAGAATAATGGGACTCACCCCAAAAAAGAGTAGGAAAAATTGTTGTTGGAATAATATAACCACAGGCACAGTCTACCCCACGCAAAAACCACCTGAGGTGGACACAGTAACTCTTAACTGGGCTGACCTTTGGAATGGACAAGGAAGCCCAACACCTATCAGTATTAGCCAGGACAGAGCACACTACTACATGTTATGTGATAAAAACCCGTGGCTGTGCAGATGCCTTCAAAGCCCCCAATCAGGAACACACTTAACCTTGTTCCATATGTATTTCAGTATCGACTCAATGTGGCTAATATTTTTGCTATATGTTTCTTACAGGGATGGAGACACAGTAAAGGCACAGCACCCATCTTTCTGTTACTTCCATCCCTCCACAAAGTACATGGCTCTAACAGTAGAGGTTAAACCTGTTAATTTATCTTTCAAAATTTCTGTCTGACTATGGAAAATTACATGGTCTTGAAAACACTGGGGCAATATTCCAGCTATGTTAATTATAGTAAAGGCTGAGAAGTGAGAAAAAAAATGAAGGTATCTTGCAATTAGACTGAAAGAAGAGAGATTCATAGATTCAGCCTACCTGCTACAGTGAGATATATTGTATAATAACTTGTACAATTACTTGGATTTCCCTTACTTTGATTTCCCATGCACAGACAATACAACTTTTTCCAGAAGCTAAATTAAAAAGCATGTATTTCAGACCACAAAACTTATTTTAAGGACGTCAGGTAGTAGTGTGAAGCCTGTAAAATGAAGCTATTCATCCTGCAGAAAGAAAGTGTTGATTTTATTGCAGTTCAGTTCATTCTTAAAGACAGAGAATCTCCTCCAGGGCAGGCAGGACAGTAACTGCTGACACTGGCTTTCTTACTTAGAGAATTGCTTATCATTATTTTTTGGATTAAAAGTTATTTTGGTTGTATTTTAGAACTAGTAACAGAAGATTCAGTAAGTATACATACATATATATACACAAACACACATACGTATGTTTATAAAAAGGCCTTTTGGTGTAACATTTGAAAGGAATTTAGTTGAAGAACTTTACAAATGACAGCCCTAAGGCACCAATAGAAATTGAGGAACTTCTGACCCCTGCTAGACCGAGCTATTAAGAATGTAACATACTATAAAGCAGATGTCCAGACTCAGAAGTGCCTCAGGTACATCATTCTTCCTCAAACATACAGCAGAGACATTGAGCTTGCACTATTTGAAAACTTTTTAAGTTCAGTATTAATTCTCCCTCCCAATAATAATTGTCTTACGCAGCTGTCAGAAATTGCAGCAGGACTGAAAGAAAGAATTTTATTTCTGTTTCTATTTATTTTCTTTTCAGTGGTAAGAGGGTAAAGTGATTTTACAGTGAATACAGAACTGTATTCACTAAGGACCAATGCTCGCCACTGTTATCTGAGTGTGATGCTCTAGAAGTTAATAAAAAAGCAGGCAGACAGTCTCCTTTGGAAGACTCACAAGGCATCTGCTTCTCTCCAACGGGTAAGAGGGCACTTAGGTACTTACTTGAGTTTACCAAGCATTTAAACTGTAAGTTCAAGTAAGGTGCCAATTCAAAGCAGACTCAAAGATATTCAGTGGGTACTAAAATGTCACTTCAACTTCAAATTTATGTTTATCCCAAGGTAAATGAATGGAAATCCTGCTAGTTGTCTTGCAAAACTGTTCAATATGTTGGTTGCCATCACCTTGGTACGTTTTCAGAAGATGCCTATGGTTCTGTTGCATTACTGCTTCCTCCTCTGCTTTGATCTATCCGATGAACCTATTGTTTCTGTAACTTGTAGTTACAGAAGAAAAAAAATCATCTTGCAAGGGACCAAAACCACATGACACTCATTAAAATTACCGTTTGTAGCAACACACAATGCTTGATGTCCCACGCAGACCCATCCAAAGGCTCTGCTTTCCCCCTGCTCACCTCCCTCACCTCCTTTGTGTACCACACTGTGGAAGCATCTGAGCTGAACACTCGCAAAGGCAAGGGCTAGTAGTGTCATCTCTGGAGATCAGTCAGCTTTGCAGTCTTGTCTTCTATTCTGAAATGTATGAGGCCATACTGAAAAGCACATCCATTTTTCTGAATTAATAGCTGGAATCTGCTGGTACTACAGAAATCAGTTTTTAGATGCTAGATTGAGGTTTGAGTCAGTAAAAAAGTAATTCCAGGTAAAAGATATCATTGCACCCAGATTATTAGATCACTTGAAATATGCCACTACAAAAGAAAGTACATTTTTTAACTGGAAATAGGTAAATTTAGGTAAACTGTCCTATATAAACTCCTCATCTTTTTGCCATGATTAAATTTTTACTGTTCCTCTGAAGGAAAAAAATTATAATGGCACCAGGAGGAATAAAAACCCAAAATCCTTGGTCCTGATTCTTATAATATTTGTACTCTGGAGCCAAGGAAACATTTATTCACATCATGCACACTGAGATAACAGCACTCTGTGCCCTAGGAAATGACTGTCAACATCCCTACTGATAAAATGAACCTTGCCAGGGCTCATTTCTTGGCCCAGAGGCCAGCTGGTGTGGTCTGGTCAAGTTTATGCTATTAAACTTTCTTAGTTTCCAAAATAAGATGGTCACATCCATACTTCCTATTGGGAGTGGTGCCTAGCCTGTTCAAACTCCTGAACTTTGCCTGGGAATTGTCTGGGAGACTGTTAATTGGCCTTGATCAAAGTTGCGCCAGGGAATGTTTTTCAGCAGAATAAATTATTGAGTTTCAGTAATGGCTCTGGCTCCTGTTAGTTCACTAGTTAGTTCAAAGTTAGTTTAAACTAGTTAGTTCAAAGAATCATAAAATAGTTTGGGTTGGAGGGGACCTTTAAAGGTCATCTAGTCCAAACCCCCTGCAATGAGCAGGGACATCTGCAACTAGATCAGGTTGCTCAGAGCCCCGTCCAACCTGACCTGGAATGTTTCCAGGGACGGGGCATCTACCACCTCTCTGGGCAACTTGGGCCAGCGGTTCACCACCCTCATTGTCAAAAATTTCTTCCTTATGTCTAGTCTAAATCTGCCCTCTTTTAGTTTAAAACCATTACCCCTTGTCCTATGGCAACAGGTCCTGCTAAAAAGCTTACCTCCATCTTTCTTATAAGCCCCCTTGAAGTACTGGAAGGCTGCAAAAACAAGAGAAGGTTCCGGAGAGCCTTCTCTTCTCCAGGCTGAACAACCTCAACTCTCTCAGCCTGTCCTCATAGAAGAGTTTTTCCACCTCCCAAATCATTGTTGCGGCCCTCCTCTGGACCCACTCCAACAGGTCCATGTCTTTCCTGTGCTGAGGGCTCCAGGGCTGGATGCAGAAATCCAGGTGGGATCTCACCAGAACAGAGTAAAGGGGCAGAATCCTCTTCCTCAACCTGCTGGCCACACTGCTTTGGATGCAGCCCAGGATGTGGTTGGTCTTCAGGGCTGTGAGCACACATTGCCAGCTCATGTCCAGCTTTTCATCCACCAGGACCCCCAAGTCCTTCTCGGCAGGGCTGCTCTCAATCCCTTCATCCCCCAGCCTGTGTAGACACACTAGGGGTTGCAGGACCCTGCACTTGGCCTTGTTGAACCTCATGATGTTCACACGGGCCCGTTCCTTGAGCTTGTCCAGGTCCCGCTCATCCCCCAAGCATGTCAACCGCACCACTCAGCTTGGTGTCATCTGCAAACTTGCTGAGGGTGCATTTGATCCCACTGTCTATGTCATTGTTGAAGATATTAAAGAGTACTAGCCCAAATATGGACCCCCGAGGGACACCACTATATAGATATAACCAAAAAGAATGGAATTGGTCTTTACATGTACTTATCTCTTTTCCTTCCATGACATAAGGAAATCAAAGAACAGTATTTCATGCATTAGAGATCAGTGCTCACCAGAATGACCTGAGCACAACTCTTTTAGAGAGCTCAGTATAGCCATATATCTATACATATACTTATCTATATAGCTATATTCATTTATCTATATTTAGATGAAAAAAATTTTGGAGGGGTCATTTAATTTCACACTTGGAAGCCAATCTCAATCTGTTAGAGTACAGGAAAAGATATAATATTGGGACAGAGTCTCTTTATATCTTCATCTGATACTGGTGATTGCTGAAGATAAGATCCTGGACTTGATGAACCTTAGATCTTATCCCATGCAACAATACTGGTGTTTAGAAAGTCTGTCCAGGTTCTAGGAAATTTATTTTTTCAGTCATTCAAGCATACAAACACAAACCCATAATGTGAAAAGATTCCTTTCTTATGGTTTCATTTTCCATTTCAATCCACCACCTTAGATATCCTTTATAGTGAACATCCCAAAATACTGAGTCAGTATAATAAGGTGAATGAAGACTTGTCCCTTAGGTTTGACTGCAAAATTCGATTCCTAAATTATCTGTAGTTCGTAAGAGTTCAAGATCTGATCATTAACAAAGTTCTAACTTGTTCTGTGTCCTAACTCTGTGACATGTGGATGTATACAATGGTATTCCATTGAGTTAGTTTACTTCAGACTTTCCCAGCAAATTACTTGAAATGTTCTAGACTTGTTGTCTGAAGTTGCTCTTCTTTTAAATTAAGCAAGACATCTTCATGAATTAGTGTAGTAGTAGCCTCACCCAAATACCACTGAAACCATTGGAATTTTTCCATTGACTTTGTGAGGTTTGGTTCAGGCTCTATCTAATCTCATCCAGATACTGTCTGATGAGAAAATATGTGCATGTTTCAAAATGCTCCCCGCACTTTGCGAAAGGGATGGAAGTGGGATGAAAAAACTGTAGGAAAAAATAATAGGAACACTTATCCAGGCAAATAACCTTTGAAACTGAGCATCGTAAGTTAAAAAGCCAGTATCTCACCAAAAAGATGAAACCCATCCAAATCTTGATTGAATACTTTTTGATCCAGGCTATCAAGATGCTTCATTCCTTTTATGAACTAGTCAGCACTGTCAAGTCTTGCTGAACTCAAATAATTCAGAAAGCACTCAGCACCTTGCAGAACTGAAGGAAAGCACCTTTTGAGGGAAGACACCATCTAACAAACATGCTCATGCAAAAGCTTATTGTTTCCACACATCCAGTTGAAATGGGTGGGATTTGTCTCATCTTACTGCTGCCACTGAGAATTTAGACACTGTTCACCTTGAAATTCCCTTTTGTCAAAGGAGAGATGGGCATCTCAGAAGAGATTTCTCACAGCTCTCTTAGACATCTGCCTTGGTATGAGATGGATTGCCTTCTGGGGGTGCCCATCTCTCACCTTTGGCCGTTGGGAGACCCTAGAAGATTTGCTTGGAATATACACATAACTGAGGTTAATTGAGATGGATCACAGTCCGACAATATTAGTATTTTTCCGCACATTATGTAAATTACTGCCCATTTTAGTATGCAGATACAATCATTTGTACCCCAGCTTTGCAGGGTTGATAGGACTGTCCATTTCCATCCCACTACCATTTGTGATTTTCACACGTGACTTGATCCACCTCTGTAAAATCAATGAGAGCTGAATCAAGTATTGTGTCAAAAACAGAGCTCCAGAAACTTTAAAGAAGTCTTGTCCTGGGAATCTCCCTCTCTGCCAGGGGAATTCCACTGGGTTAAAAAAAAAATTGAAACCCACAAAACAACAAAAAAAAACTCTCAACCAAAAAACCCCCAAACCCACAACCATAAACATCAACTTCCTGCAGAACAAGTGAAAACATAATGCTCCAGGATTGCATATCCAAGAAGAAAATTTTAGCAACTAAAAGCAGTGAAAGGTGAGGAAATTTCTGCCGAAATGTTCACAAAGGAGGATTAAATGAGGAATGTAATAAAAGTTTATCTTTAGAGAAAAAGCTGAAAAATAATAAATTTTATAATTATTATAAAATTTTGTTTTGATTTTTGTATATTATTTTTATTATAATAATAAAAAAAACTTTGCAATGAACATGAACAAACCTTGTGCCACAATATGCTCCTAAATACGCTTAGTGCGCAACACATTTAAAAACTCTGAGATTACAGGTGAAATGATGGTCCTAACAAACTGAAAACCTGTAATGAAACCTGATAGACTAGTTAAAACAAAAATAGCTTCAATTTTTACATAAATCATGCTGCATTGTATCCGTAAACTTGAGACTTATAATATGTGAGAGACTGTTAGATGTTGCTTGGCATTCATTCATTGGGAGGAATTAACTCTACTCTGGCCTTGAGATAGATTGAGGGCAACAGGAGGATGTAAAAGGCGAGGCTCGTATTCACTGGGGGTTCGTGGCATTTACAGCGATTTAAACAATCGTATTCTAAGGTTGATTTTGCAGGCTGTCTTAGTCGCTATCTCCAGTCAAGGCTCTTGTGTAAATGGGGTTTGTTCTACCCCGACAGTGTGCCTATTGTAACTTGAGGCCACCTGTTAGACAGCATGAAGTGTTGCCTAAAAAAATACACAATAAGCAGATTGTTTGTTACAGTTGTGCACAGACAACTGTATTAGTGTTCTTCACACCATATGTCTATATAAACAGAGCTGCAGTGATCCATTCACCAGAGACTCAAACACTGATGAAGAAGCTTCTCTTAAAAGATCCAGAGCTTACAAGCCTTGGTTCACCTGTTAGGCTTACATCAGGATTTCAAATGCTTGGCTTCAAAGGAGAAATATTCCTTCAGGAGTTTCTGCAGGAAGTTTTATGTTAGAAGCAAAAAAACCCCAAACACAAACAAAAAAACCCCACCCCAAACCAATATAAACTCCACATTTGGTGGTTTTAGTAGTTCTGTGCAAAGGGAAGGGGAGGGAAATTGCCTTCAAGGAAGCAGTTTGACTACCTTCCAAAGTAAAAATAATATTATATCATTTTATAGTACATATGATAATTGCTGTTATCAAATACAGCTTCATCCATGTGTCAAGACTAAATCTGAAGTCTCATAGGAGAGGAATTTGTGAGCTCAGTCATATCGAGGGTTCTTGCAGTCTTGGTGAGAATACCTTGGACAGCCTCTTTTAATTTCACTTTTTCACAAGGAGAGATTTTTAGGGAGGGCAAGGGATGAAAATGTCTCTTTTGGTTTTGTGCAAGGAAAAATGTTACAGTAAAATAAGCAACAGACACCACTGGTAGCCATGGTGTAAGAAATCAGAACAGGGGAAGGGAAGGGAAGGGAAGGGAAGGG